>NW_011889380.1:388141-406428 GCF_000151845.1 Pteropus vampyrus
ATAAAACTTTTCTAAAAAGAGTAAAATTTATTTTGCTTTTCTTTGTGAATTCTATGCACAGCATTTTAATACCCCTCACTTTCTCCAAACCCAGCTAGACATAGAGTTAATTGATTTTATCAGCTTCTCCTTGTATGTGTCCAAACTGTTAACTTTTCAAGATCAAACTTGTGTGAAAATGTAAAATTCCTAGTATCTGTTGGTGAAAGCCTGGTAGAAGAGAGAATAATGGCTAAATGATCCATCCTAGATCCCTTTAAAACATATTTTATCTGATATCATAACCCTGATGTCCGAATATGTGTAGATTTCCTGTGACATATCACTAGAGTTCCTGCTCAGTGCCATCTTTCCATTAAACAATACTTTTCAAGTATAGATCTTTAACAAACATGAATCTAACTATTTATAGTCTACTCTTTAGTTAGTTGAAGAGAACTTTATTTAGAACCTACCACTGTACATACATGATGTTGTGTCAGTGTACTTCACATGTTGTTTTTGCTTAAAGTCCAGAATGGGCTGGGTCATCTCTCTGTGTTATTTCAAAGATGTCATAAAAGGCTCATGTCAGTAGGTTTCTTCTCTCAGAGGCATTTGATTTTAAGCCTTATTTGCAATTATGGAGTGAAAGCCTGATTTCATAATAAAGATATAGCTGATGTTCAGAGAAAGTCAGGAAGTTTGGGAAAGGCTAAGGAATATTTTCTAATGTGTTGGATATTAGGCAGAATAGATCCTTTGACAAAATTCAAAAGGCATCCAACACAAGAAGATGTTGCCTGGTACAGTGCAATCCCATTAAAAGCAATAAACACATTCAGCTAATATCTAGATAGTATTCTCAAATTTGAATTAAAAAAAAAACACACACACAAAGTGTGTTTTCATAACAAATTACTGATCTGAGAATTTTCTAGGAGAATCCATTGTGTATCATAAGTCGATGGTTCACCTAATGCCTCTAAAGGAATATGCAGATAGAACAGCCAAACTGGCTGGCTTACAAATTGCAACATTATTTTTTCTAAATTCCCAGCATTCATGATTTCATTTCAGTAAAAACAGTAATTTAAACAATGACTAAACGTGTAAGAAAAAATACATTGAAGGCTATTGAACAATTTATTAATAATGGTAGGACATTTTCTGCAGTACTTTTAATGCATCACTTAGGACCATATTGATTCAGCATTAAATTCTTGGAAACAAGCCTCTTACCAATATCTAAGATCCTGATGTTGTAATTGAACTAGAAAATGTAAGATTTCCACTGTTCCTGCTGAGAATTCTTCCCAATAAATGTATGTTTTCCACTGGGGCTAACACCACTGCTCCTTGTGTTTTTAATTTTTCCTCCTGTTTCTTTTTCATATTATTCAGTTTTCTTTTTTCTTTCCTTTACCAGGAAAAAAAACAAAAAACAAAAAAAACAAACAGATATATTAGACACTATTTATTCCTCTAAGACAACTTGCACTTTAGGGGCCCATTTGAATGATAAACTTTGTTATAACTTATAGCCAGAAAATCACCAGTGTGCAGTATGAAAGAGCTGGAAAATGTATTAATGTTTAACTCTATAAGGTGGCTGAGTGACTCTTAACAGAGACGAGCTTTCACTCTTTCTCCCATTGTTTTACATGTTTTTCTGTAAAAAGTTTAAGATGTCCCAGTTTGCAACCTCATTGAGGAGACAGGACATCTACCACTGACTTTAATGTTATTTTAATAACATTAACATCACAGCATCATTTGCTGGGAGAACAAAGAACACTCAACTAGCATTGTGGCTCTGATTTTAGTGCTAAGTGGATGTGTTACCTTGAGTAAAGCATTTCATCTTTGAACATCTGAAAATGAAGAAATTCAGCAAGGTGATCTTTAAGGTTCCTCCACTGCTGTTATATGCCTTGACTGTGTGTTTTCAGAAGCTTGAGAAAAATAATAAAGAGCCACTTGAAGACAGCTTACTAGAATAACTAACATTAGGAGAATTAAACAATTTCCAAGGGAATAGAATCATTCTAATAAGAGGAGTGCTTAGGATAAGTAGTATGGTGAGTTTCACTGGGGTGGGAAGGAATTGGGCTCACTCTTCTGACTTGTGGGCTGTATAATTAGTATCTTCGTGGGTATTGGGGCTGCATATCTCAGATATAGTGGATGCTGTAGTGTACTACTCAGATGGCCCCTTCCATATTGGTATATTTATTCATTAAGAAATTTGGAGTGTTGACTCCAGCTGTCTCATGGCCCAATTCCTCTTTTGGAATTACCCTTAGCTGAAGGGAGTTGCTTTAATCAAGGTTATGCTCTTTCTCTGAGGATATTCTGCTTCTAATAACTGTTTAATATAGAGAGAGTAAGAGGCTCAGCCCCCTTGCCTCAATTTGAGATAACGCTGAAGGATTATCTCAGCTCAGAGATAATCCATGAGATTATGGGAGACTCTGAGGTCTCTGTTGCAAATATATCACAGTTCACTTTCTCTCTCTGCTAAATTTGATTCCTTCTTTCTTTTTGGATGATGTACATGAGAGCACCCCCCACTGGGTAATCCACTCAAGGTTCCAGAAGATGGAAAATTAAAGACACATGATAAATAGGTTGAAGTGGGAGACAGTGGGATGACAGACAGGGAAGGATTGGGAAAAGGAAAACTGAAAAATTATCAAATTGTATCAGAATTGAGTTAGTGCAGATAATATGTTGGGATAAGGTACTTGCTCTAAGATAAAAATAACCCACTTAGGCAGTTTGGAGGTCTATATTAGGAGGTCCCTTTTAGACATCAGTAGATATGTTAGTAGAGGAAGCATAAGACAATAGACTCCAGTGATTGCCAAGATATTTTTCACTGACAATGCAATCATAGAGCCAGTAGAGAGCCCAGGGTACTTCTGAGATGGAGTGCATGGAAGACATTCCTGAGGAAGAGTAAAATCCAAACCACCAGGGTTGGAAGCAAAAGCATTATGGAATCCCAGCAACAAGCATCACCTCCTGCCAAGAGAGTACTCGGGATTCTAAGCCAGAAAGTCATTAGTTCTTAGTTCTGACAGAGATCTGCTGAGAAAGAGAGAGAGAGACAAAGATGGACAGAGACTTGTATTCTAGAATAGTGGACAGAAGTGTTCCTTCAGGCACAATTTCAGGAGACTTAATTAGACATTTCCTTTCCACTTTCCTTTCTGTGGAACTCACTAGAAGAACTTGTTAAGAAAACAGATATTCAAGTAGAAAGCAACCTGGGAAGGGGAGATGTCTGGTGCTGACTCTTTCAGGGGTTATTATTCAACTTCAATGCCTAGATATTTCCTTAAAACAAAACAAAACAAAACAAAACACTGCAATTAGTCAAAACCTCCTATCCTTTCCTTCTTCACAATAGTTTATACATGTGTAGCTGCTTTTTAATAATTCAGTAATTCATATTTATACTTATATTTCATCTTATTATATTCAGACCTTGATTCCAGCCAATTGTGAATCTCATCCTGATTTAGTCATTCACTGTGTTCTGTAACCTATACTCTACTCCCACTTTTCCCCTATTTTGCTTTTTGCTGTCCATTATTTTGTTAAACATACACTTCAGACAGACATAATAATTTAATTGATCATATTGTTTGTTCCTTCAAAAAATTATCTCTTTATATAGTTAAAACATATAAACACACACATGATTTTCATCTTTTAATCATATCATCATACCACTGGATATGTTTCTTTCCAATTTATACAACTGTAGGCACAAGAATGCTAAACCTCACATACATACCTATGTATTAGTGAGGGGCTTTTAAATACAGACTGTAGAAAATGACTCTTATTAAGTAGAAAATAAATTTCAGATAATCCATAAAAATAAAGGGTGATTGGAGATATATCAGGTGACATCTAGAAATAATGGGTTATTATAGAATCAGTTTCAGAAAATAAACAGGCATGCAGAGAGATTAGACACTTGGCACCACAGCTAAAGTCACTCTGCAGTTACATTCTGACATGACTAGAAGCTGATGTTGCCATTACTGGTCAACACCTTTGCTATTGGATACTATAAATGTGAATGGACTCACCCAGTGGGGAATCCATCACAAAGGGAAGGGGGTTTCCAGCTGGGCAGCCAATTTCCACTGCAGTCGACCTATTTATTTACCCAATCTCCGAATATATATTTCTTCTTACAATTATATTAAAACAATACCTTTCCAAAATGTAATGCAACTCCATGAGCAACTAAAAACATTCTCTCCCCCTTCTCTAGGAGAGATATCCCAAATTCTCATCAATATCTGCTTATAACTCAAGGTTATGGCCTTCTGGGTGATGGTCATTGCTTCCCTTATTCTTCCATGATGATGATTAAATATTCTGAAATCCATGGAAAAGTTGTGAAGTTAGCTGCAGTCAACACACCCTATACACAACTGTGAAGGATAGAGAGAGAAACAAAGAGGGTAATTAAGATATATGAAAGCATATATGCACAACAAAAAGAAGTTGCGAATAAAAGCTCCAGAAGTTATGGATAACAGACAACGAAATATATGTGGTATTTAGTACTTTCCTTCTCCACATCAATTTATGTTCTCTTTGCCTCTGCCTAGCACCTCACTTGATCATATTTCTTACCCAGTATGAAAACTCAAATTTTGGTGATTCTCAATATGGAATTGTAATGGTCCAATATTTTTTTTAGCTACAGGGAGGGGTAGTATGATGAGACACCTAAAGGCTTCTCTAGATTCCATTTACATGCCCCTCTGTACCATACAGAGCAATTATAGTTCTTCTTGGTAGCCAATATCAATAAAGAAGACAACAATATAACCACTATTATGTTTTAACTTGTGTATTCATGAATTAAGGTGTCTAAAATGTCTAAGTATCAGTCTCGGATTCTAACTTAATAAAAGCACTATCTTTTATCAGTGAAGGAAGTTCTCTTTAGTTTACTGAAACTTCTAAACTTGGAAGGGCTAAAAATAGAAAAAGCTGAATGAAAAAAATATTGTAAATGAGTAATTTCCCTGAGAGTGAATATCTACACTTCTATCCCTTGGGTCCTAGAAATAGATATCTTACCTTTGGAAAAATAGTACCATATATTGTTTATGGTTTCAGAGTATGCATTGCATTAATAAGACCACATTCCAAGTTGAGAAGGGGTTCTCTTCCTGGTGAGACCCTGAGTCTAATATAGATTATGTCACCATTCTACAAAGCCATTGACCTCTGGTTGATGATATGTTTTAAAACATTGAATTTCATGGATATCAACCCATTGCCTTACCTTCTTTAACTGTAAAGTGAGTTCTGCATGGAATTCTATGTTTTATGAGTGTGTACCAAGTGCTCAGTAGGTTCATGGGTGATGTTGTTTGTGGGGAAATGGTGGTAAGAAAAACAAATTTAAATAAAAAATGACTATATTCTTCTAAGGACAAATGATTCACTCCTTCATGAGAGAATGAGGCCAAATAAAATCAATGTGCTATTGGTGCCCCTGAAGTATGGTATCAAAGCTCAGACTTTGATATCGATTGTTGGAAATTGCACATTGGGAGATAGAGTAACAATCCTGGTCAAGTTTAAATCCATGTTATTGACTCTATGCTTAGCTTCTAACAATGTTGTCATGTTCCTTTTGTTCATGAGCAAAACACTGGAGTGTGTTGGGAAAGGGAGCTGATAGACATCCATATGGTAGATCATTCTGTCCATATGTTTATTTAAAGTCCCTTTGTTTTAGGAGACCTTTTGTCAGTACTCACAGGAGATACAAATATTTTCAAACTTTGGGCCTATTCTGAGGTGTCCACTCATATAACTTTTTTTTTTAATTTGGGTAACATCAACTGATATAATTATATAGGTTCCAAGTGTAGACTGTACTTTTAAGGATCATTTCTATAGTTCATCACTCACTTATCTTTGCCCTTAGACCCTTGTTGCAAATTCTCCAATCTTGCTCTAAAACATCTGGTGAAACCATCAATTACTAACAATGAATCAGTGTAAAATCTTAACCCCAGATAATCTATCTCTGCAGATAAAGTGGATGAGATGTAATCACTGAGGTTCTACTCAAAATATTTCCCTTCTCCAAAACCTCTTAGGCTACTACTGAATGTAGCTGACATGCTGTAGGAGACATTTTGCCTAGTATTAACATCCTTGCCTAACTATTAAAATCAAAATATTTGATTCTTATTGGAAATTCTTCAGGAGGCCATAGGTAGTTTAAGAGAAGGCAGAATTGTGATAGGAGTAGATATGCTGGGAATGTGAATAATGTGTATAAAACTTTCTTGTGCCTTTCTGGCCTGGTTATGTGCAATCACACATAAATCACTTTGACTTAATGATGTACTGCTTCTGGGGAGAGATGAATTTGTGAACAGATGAAGCATGTAACGTCCAGGTTTTATTAGTCAACTCAGATTGCCTGGTCACTTGGTATCCCATGATCAGTTTTTCAATCTCCAATAAAACCCAGTTGCAGCCAAGAGCTGAATATAAAAGTGAAAATAGTTATTTACTGAAACAAATATGAATTTACTTTAAAATTCTAAGATCCTTAGTGCCTTCTCATCTACTTTCTTATATGGATCTTATGATCAATGAACTACTCCTAAAGACCTCTGTGAATAAAATTATTTTGATTCCACCATTGGTCCTGATGCCTTCTCCGACAATTATTCCTACTGTGCACTTTGTGGTTAAAGGCTGTCCATTTGGCCTCTGACACCCTGGACTCCTCTCAATCTATTAAAATTAGAGAATGCATATATGAATTTTAACAGCACAGAACATAGGGAAACAGTCATTAAAGTGCTGTTAACATATTTTGTTTTTTCCCCTGATTTATTTCTCATTGTTTGGGAGTGGAAACAGATAGGTAGTATGTATATCTAGTTCAACATTTTTATCCTCCAAAATCATTGAACATTTTTTTCCTTCCCAATTTTGAGAAATAATTGACAAGTATATATAATTGTATACATTTTAAGTGTACAATGTGATCATTTAATATGTATATATATTGTGAAATGATTACCAATATCAAGATAGTTAAAACATACATCACTTTATGAAGTTTATTGTGTGTGTGTGTCTGTGTGTATGTAGTGAGAATTCCTAAGATCTATTCTCAGCAAATTTCAAGTATACGGTACCATATTATTAACTATAGTTATCATGCTGTATGTTAGATCCTCCAAACTTATTCATCTTATAACTGAAAGTCTGTTGTATATTTTTACCTACATCTCTCCATTTCCTCTCCCTTTGGCTCCTGGCAATCATCATTCTATTCTGTTTCTATGAAATCGGCTTTTTCAGAAAAGATTTTACAAAATCAGTATCTTGAAGAGCTATCCACACTCCTTTATTTGTTACAGTATTATTCACAATTGCTGAAATATGCAAACAACCTAAATGTCCATCAATGGATGCATGGCAAAAACAAATATGTTATACATATACAATAGAATATTAGTCAGATACAAAAAGAAGGAAATCTTACAGTTTGGGTGACCTGGATAGTGCAATGTTAAGTAAAATTAACCAGAAAGAGAAAGACAAATACCGTATAGTATCGTTTATATGTGAACTCTTTTCTATATTTAACCAATACATTTCAGGCAATTTGACTTTCCTTACAGTGAGCTATCATGATATTGCTTAGTGCAGACCACACTTACGTACCAGACTTCTGGCTCTCAGAAAGATGCCATATTGTATTTAGGATTATATTTGGACTTGCTAGTTCTAGCATCTCCAAAACCCATTAGTCAATTTTGCAATAATCTAGATCAGCCAAGGCAAACAGTACTTTGGTGTATATAAGGTTTCTCCTACTCAGTTTGGCTTTTAAATAGCTCCTTGGAGCATGCTAAGCTTTGAATTTGATTACAGATATGGACATGTTAAAGGGGCTAGGACATTAGGACTGGCTTCCTACTGAATGAAGAATCACTGTATAAGACAAGAGGATGCTTCTTCAGGGGAATACCTTTCATTCGCTTTGTGGTTTCAATATACTATGCAAATTCCAGTTCTGTTTACTCCTAATCAGTGCCCTTATTTTCACCAAGGAACAGTAAGACTTGGAATTCAATTGTTATTGTAATTCACAAACAACAGGGTCAAACTTTGAGTTTGCTTTAAGCAATCTCAGACTTGTAGTTATGAGATGGAATCTATGTTAGCAAACTCTATGTGAAGTATGGAAACTTGAAATTGTTCTTTTTTTTTAAGCTATCAAGTACTCTTAAGAAAAGCCACCTTACCTTGTTCTTAAATTTTTAGACTCTTCTAACAGCTTTTTTAGCATTCATTAGGTGGTTTCTCAAAGTTTCGTTTGTAGGGAATTCGATTCTGAGTTACTTAATTTTAACCACTGCATGTCAGGAGTTTCACATTACTATCCTGAAATATTGATAAGACTTTGACTATCTTTGGTATCAACTGAAACAGATAACCAGCATTTTAATCCTCACATGTTTCTGAAGTTTTCTTTTCTATAATTCATACTCTGGGTTAATGAGTACAAGCGATAAAACATGACTATAGTAAGTTAATCTGAAAACTAACTTGTTGGAACTTTATTTAGTAGCTCACAGAAATCATCAGAAGGCCCACAAATTTAGCAGAAACCAAGGAAGTCTTAGTGGTGAAAACAAAAGGCTCATATGAATGAAATAGCCTGATTAGGGTGCTACTGTTGGCACTTTTCCTCCACTACTTCTAGACATTCCAACTACCACTGCTCAAAACTGCATCACCACTCTCACCACTATATGCTGATACCATTAATGGATCCTAACTCTCACTTCATCTTAATATCACTTATTTAAGTTTCAGAGTCCTTGCTAGAAGTATCCAATTATCCTATTCCAGCTCACATGCCTGCTCCTTAACTCTCAGAGGAAGTGGAACATGATTCCCCCTTTTGTTTATATAGAAAAGTATGACTTCCTTTCACAAAGATTCTCACAGTGGAGATTCCTCCCAAACATGAATGAGTTCATATTCTGGGAAGTCCAAAATGACAATTTTCTAGTTTAGGCACAAATACTGTTATAAATGTAAGAAATATTAGTAATTTTACTTCCAAATTGACCACAATGGTTAACTACTGTATTTTAGCAGTTAACCATTGAGTAGCTGCTGAAGAGGCTATTTATTATAACTTTGGTAAGAGTATGTCCACCTAATAATGGTAATTAAGTACTGCCAGGTCCTGAATCTGCTCTGTGTTCTGCCACCTACCTTCTACCTGTATTGACTGGGCAAGTTTTTGTTGTTTTTGTTGTTATTGCTGTTTGTTTATTTTTATTTTTTAAATATTTTTGGACAATATAGAGAGGGCTGATACAGCGCTAACATTCTGAATTTCTATCTTGAGTAGTCTTTCTTTCTGACTGTGATTTGGGCTAGTTTATGATAGGCTGGGGAAGGCTATTCCCTTGGCTCTGAGCAGGGACTGCAGTGGGATGAATACAAGATCATTTTGTAGGAGCTACAGATGCCCACATTTTAGAACCCCCAATTGAAGGTCTGTACCTCAAAAATAAGGTTTTAACTTCACCTTCCATTATTCTTCCAAGATTCAGGACTGCAGTGGAAATCTACATGTGATGAGAGAGTGAGCATAATTTATTTAGTTGCAAGCCCATCAAGACTGGAGGGTAAGGAAGAAGCTTCGAAAGCAAATTCCTATAGTGGGAAAGAGTAAGTGCCATAAAAATTCAATTTTACCAAGGGCTAAATGAATGTTGTGAGGTTTTTTTTTTTTTTTTTTTTTTTTTTTTGTCATTGTTGTTGTTGTTGTTGTTGTTATTCTGGATTAAGTTTGTTCTGAAATAGAAATTCTTCTCTTTTTTTCCTTTTACTTCACTTCTATTCTCAGCTCTTGTCGAGGGACCCTATTTAGGATTAAAATAAATGGACCATTTCAGCATAAATGTAGCAGTGCAAGAAAGAGTGTGGAAAGTGCTTACTGCATAAAACACATCCCTTTCTGATTCATTACATTCTTTTTCTGCTGTGTATAAGTGGATACCTTTCACTAACTCTCTACAGGGTAGCTGTGCACATGCATTTTGAAGGGAGAAGAAGTCCTCTCCCAAAATACATAAGACTAAACCATTAATCAAATAGACTTATCAAAATCAATTAACTAAAGAGGCCTTTGGAAACTTGTCGCAGCCAAGCTTGAAACCTTATTTTCCTATTAAGTAAGTCCCAGGAACAGATATGTTTTCATGGAGGATGAGCAATATTTATATCCAAAGATGCCTTAGAAAATAGTTTATACAAGAAAAACCAATCATTGATAGCAATTATCTTCCCCAAAGAGTAAAATTTTGAAAAAGCAAAGTAGAAATTGAAGTATGAGGTGAAGCTGAGATAGTGAGGCAATCGTTAACAAAATGTATCTGTTGTCTGCATTTTCAAGCCTGTTGAGTTTTCAGAAATCTTTAGATGCTATTAAAAAGAAAGATCTCGGTAGGAGCATTCATGAACTATTAACATCAAATTATTTTACTAAGGAATTTTAAAGACACAACAATGTTTATCTGATGTTTATTTGAGATGCAAGAGTATATAAAGGTAAAAGCAGGGGACTAAGATAATACATACAGAAATAGGTATAATGTTTTAAAGTTTCCAAATATACATTATCACATGCTATATATTCAGTTACAGTTTGCGAAAACAGTGACTATTATAGCAAACCAAATTTGCATTTATCCTGGCAAAGAGAGACAGGAAACCTGGAGTGAACACATTTAAACTTTCAATTAGTCAATAGGCTACATTTAGAAATATATTTATTTAGAGTGAGCAGTCCTACCTATAACTGGTAAGGGAAAAAACAACCTGCGCATATGCTGGAAACATTGAAAGTTTTCAGTATTGTGATAGTACACATGAGCAATGTAGGCTTTGAGAACCTGGCATTAATATTTACTTTGAAAAACAAAGAAACAACAAAAGAACAAACAAATAAACAAATGTACTCACAGATACAGATAACAGAATGGAGGTCACCAGTGGGGAAAGGGTGTAGAGGGAAGACAAAGAGGGTAAAGGGAATCAGATACATGGTGACAGAAGGAGATTAGGTTCAGGGTGGTAAACACACAATAGTATGCAGATGTCATATTATAAGGTTGTACATCTGAAGTTTATATAATGTTATTAACCAATGTTACCTCGATAAATTTAAAAATGAGAAAAATGACAAAAATAAAGAAGATAAAAAAGTAGGACAAAGATACCATGACTTTCCTTTTGAATAAGAATCTGCTCTGCTGCTGTCCCAACTTGGAACAAATAATCTCCATTTATATGATCCCTAACATTTTTAATGGCTCCTATTGCTATACGATTTGGTTGTAGTGGACTATATCTCTCTTCCATCCACAAACCCCACAAGGAGATTATAACTCATTCATATGTGACAGTATCCCCAACATCATCTTCAGAGATTCTGAAATTTTCTTATAGATTAAACTTCCTCACTCCCACAAATCAGAAATTGTAATTCCTTCGTTAAACCTGTGCCTCTTTCTTCATGCCTCTAAATAACTGAATAGAGGGTATCCCAAATATTTTAAACTCAATATTTTTAATGTTATTATTGTTTCTTTGTTAACATAAATTCCACAAAATTTCCATACTATACAATTATACTGCATTATGCACCATTATTTCTGTTGTACTTAAGCTTTTCTTAGTGATAGTAAAATTCCTATTTCTGTTTTACTTTAAAAGTTAACATATATTTGAGCTAAAAAGAACCTGGAGTAATCAACTAGTTCAACTTTCTATAGCCATACGTCCTAGACTTTAGGCCATCCTACAATGATAGATTACTCTTTTCTAACATGACTACTATATATTGGTTAAATAATGTACATTCCTGCTTCTTGTCATTTTTATCATCATTTCACATGTGCTTTTCTTTTATTGTGCTTCTTATAATTGATATTTATTACTTATATATAATTATTTTTAGTCTTTTTGCATTCCCTAAGGATGGTATATCTGTATGTTATATATTTCATTAACTAAGGAAGCATGCTAGTGTTACGTATAATTTAATCCTGTCTCCATATACTGTGGGTTGAATTATGTCCCCCTAAAAGACATGCTGAAGTCCTAATTTGGTATCTGCAAATGCAATCTTATTTGGAAATAGGATTTGCTTTTGTAGATATCATCAAGTTAAGATAAAGTTATACTTGATTAGGATGGGCCCTAATCCAATATAACTGGCATCTCTATAAAAAAGAAAATCCCATATGAAGACAGGCATTACGACAATACCAACGACAGAGGCAAATACTGGAGTGATACATCTGCAAACCAAGAAACACCAAGGACTGATGGACACTCCCAGAAGCAAGAAAAGGGGGAGGATTCTACCTAGAGTCTCAGAAGGAACATGGCTCTGCTAACATCTTGATTTTGGATTTCTAGTCTCCAGAACTGTGAAAAAATAAAGGTCTCTTGTTTTAAGCTGTCAAGTTTGCAGTAATTTGTTACAGTGGTCCTGGAAAACTATTATACCATGCAAGCCATAGTTCATAATAAGATCTCAATTAATACTTGTTAAACGAATGCATGATGAGTGAATGAAGAATATAATTACACAGTGTAATTATATCTGTAGATTAAACTTCCTCACCCTCACAAATCAGAAATCATAATTCCTTCATCAATTCTATGCCTCTTTCTTCATGCCTCCAATATACAAACACAGGATATTCAAAATATTTTAAACTAAACATTTTTAACGTTAGCATTGTTTCTTTGTTAACATAAAGTTAACAAAGAAAGTGAGTTTAATAAGTTCATATATACCTGGGTTCATGTATGAGGTGACATTGAGCTACTTATGTAAGAATAAAGCACAGCTAAGCACAAGCCAGCTCTCAATTCAGTGAGTTATAGAAAAGTATTATTTTTTTTTTTAATTCTAGGTCAATCTCCACTGCCAATGAACAACCATTTTTTTTTCTCTACATTCAAATAAAACAAGTGGATTTTAACTTTTGGCTAAGCAAATATCATTATAAAATTAAATAATCATCTGAATATCATACAATATTTTCAATCAAACAAAAATAGATATAAATATGAAATACAGAGAAACAAATATGTACTAATTTTCATTTGAGAATGTGAAAAAAATCAGAGCTACATAAGTGGCACTGGAGTGATGAATGCTTTGTTATTACTATTGTATATTTGTATGTGAGGATATATACAAGTTTCATTGTATAATCCATTAAGGAATTTTTTAGAATATGTATTTCCATTGTATAGGTAGTGCAACTAAGGCATTTTATTTTCTAAATTAGGAACTAAAAGTGTTGAAACTAGGTCACATTTATCTTTGACTTTAACCCCTATACCACAGGGAGAGACTTATTTAACAAAGGATACTTCAGAATCATTGTATCTCCTTAGATGACTAAGCTTAATACAATTTAGCACAAATAATCTCTTCTGTAAAGCAAGAAAAGGAGATATAAAGGCCAAAATAGATTTGAACAAATATAAAAAATTAGACAATTCAGACTTTATATACACATACATACATATCTGAAGATCAGAGTACAAAGATAGAATATATATAATATATACATATGTACATACAAGTTTCTAGAAAGCATGACCTACAATTTAAAACTCTAGAAAACAAGTTTCTAGAAAGCATGACCTACAATTTAAAACTCCTAAAATACACTGTTGAACTTAGCGAGTGCTGTCTATTAATGACAACTTGCATATCAATATTCTTATCTTCTTATCTGTTTATTCTCTTTGAGCAATTAGTGATAGTTAAAACCTACATATTGGAGGTAATTTGTGTCTATTTTTTCCTCTATTGTAATAAGCATAAGAAATATATTCTTATAAATAAACTCTAGAAATTTCCCAGTAGAGCAAGAGAAACTCTACAGTCTTGCATGGTAGCCTTTGAAAATAAGTTCCCCTAAAAGGTAACGTTACTTTGGCAATAGGTACAATGGATAAGTGAGCTGCTGGCACTGAAATTTCCTGAGGAAAGGAAATATCACTGATCTTTGTTTGCAATTACTTTATGGACTTTAAGAAAAGTCATTTACAAGTACATTTTTACTTGGAAATGTATTCTCTGTGAATTTTATATGTACCTATTAAGTAATCACAACTATTTGATTATTGGTTAAAAATGAGCATCTGTCATATCTGATGCAATGTTTAAAATCATCGTCTATTGTAGGGAGCAGATGAATAATATCTGGTCAGAGAGGATTCCCTAAGGATGGCATCCCAAGCACAGAACCCAGGGCAAGGAAAGATTTTACCTTTACCTGTGTCTGCTGCTGAGAACAATTTGTTTCTCTTTCTCCACCACAAAAATATCCCGACGTCACAATTTATTCTTGTTAGCTTTTGATAATCTTCCTCTTCTCCCTGATATTTAAATTCTATTAAAAAATTAGCAACTTGTGCACTATTGTAACCACTTGTGAGTCTTTTGTTCTCCTAGGTAGCATAACTTCACTGTGTCCATGATTAATCTTCTATAAAATGGAAGTATTAATGGTTGTCTTTTCTATCTCTTAATTCTTTCTTTTACTAATTCAGCCATGTACGATGATCAAATACTATAATACAGACTAAAGTGCTTTGAAACATGTAAAATATGTTAGAAATATGAAACCATGGGTTAGTTCAAAAAAATTAAACACTTTATTATATTTAGCAATATAGATGCTTATCTCTCTCTCTAAATATATCAGTAAAATTCTTTCAATCTTTCTATCTATAGGCTATCTTGTTCCGTTTGTTACATCTGCCCATATCTCACCATTTCAACCAGACTATAAGATCCCATAGGAAGTGGCTTATATTTCTCTTATGTCCTTCTCCATATGTAGCACAGTTCTGGTCACAGAGTACACACTTAATAAATCCCCATTTAATGACTGACTTATGACAGTATTTATTTCTATGTCTTAAGGGTTTTTCTAGAAAGCCACCATGGTTTTCTTTGTGGTAGCTTCAAGCAACTTGTTCAAGCTATTAATGGTACACTGGCATGTGCAAAGTGACAGATCATTGTGATCATGGAACTCAAGGAATCTGAAAGCATAGTAGACTCCATTTGTTTGACAATTTATCAGCTGCTTTGTTCTCATTGTATTCAATGTGTGGCAAACTAATAATATTTTTTAATTGTGCTTGGAGGCAACGCGAATTTGGGGGAAACATTCCCTACTGTGTTCCATCTGCTGCCCTCTATGTAGAAGGCAAAGCAACAGTTTTATTATTGAAGGATACGAATGGCTTACCCATTTGCTCACCCGCGTACAAGTATGGAGCATATAGAGTATCCTTCAATTGCACTGGAGCCCATTCTGCCACGGTGCTAAGCTCAGAGCAGAGGGGGTTAAAAGCTTTGGTTTTCCCTCAGTAACTGTTTAGAAGTACACAATGCAAGTCAACCATCGTTTAATTTATTTTGCTTTGTTAGATGGTGGCGTTAATTAATTTTGCTTTGTCGCCCCGCTTTCCTCTTGATAACATCATTCTTTTTAATAGCAATGGAACCTTGCAAATGTCAAGCAGTCTGCCCCAATCACAACAGGCTGCAACATAAAAACACATTAGAGTTTGGAGGCACCACAAATAACTACTTTAGGAAAAAAATGTAATAGCTGTAATTATGTTTGTGCCTGCCAGTGAGCTGCCCTCCTCCTTTTCCTCTCTCTTTTTTCCAGTGTCCTTAATGGATTTTTGTTGTACGAAAAATCAGCATCTTTTGTCAAATGTTCAGTGGTCTCTGCCTTTGGATAGTCAGCTATTTATATCTGAGTTGACCCACCTGTTACGTTGTTATGCTCTTGGGTGCTCTATGTGCTCAGGCTTATCACACTGGCTCTATTTGACTGACCTGTTTCTTGAACATTTTGTAGGGTGCCCATTATTTCAAATTTATTTTTCCCTTTATTATATTAAAGCTTGCTTGTATCTTCAAACAATATCAGGACTATTATGACACTTCCTCCCTCTCTAAGGGACTCTAACAGGGCCTTGAGTTTCTAGCAGGTCCTGAGTCCTCAGTTTGTTATTGACAAGGGAAACAGAAGGAATCATTGCTTCATACCTTAATCTCCAAAGACTTTGATTCATTTCCTAGCTTCATACAATCTGGTCTGGCTTTGAATCACATGAGTCTCTAAAAGATGAAAAGAAAATTAAATTAGTAAAGGTCATTATGAGCCCCTGGGATAAGAATTTGATCCCCACAGCAATAGTTGCTATGGGCTTCCTGTTAAATGTTGGTGAATTAAAACAGTAGTCGTGATAACAAAGAACATGAAGATGATTTGTTTTCGATTTTCACGCATGAAATTAGGAAAGTGAGGATGTTGGGAGAAAAGTTCTTGTGTTCACGTGTGTGTGTGTGTGTGTGTGTGTGTGTGTGTGTGTGTGTGTGTATAGTTGGCCCCTGAACAACACAGGGGTTAGAGGTATCGACCCCCGCACAGTTAAAATCCACATGTAACTTTTAACTCCCTCCAAATTTAACTACTAAAAGCCTACTCTTGACCAGAAGCCTTGTTAATAACATAAACAGTTAACACATATTTGTATGTTATATGTATTATATGCTATATTACAATAAAGTAATCTGCCTGGGGGTAGAAATGACATAAGCTAGACTTACCGATAAGAAAGTTCCAGGCATATTGGAGCAGTCAAGAACTTATTGGATGCGGAGGAGGTTTATGTCCACAGGTGCTAGTAGCAAATAATTTATGGGTGTTAGCGTTCCATGTAGGATCTAATCATCCTCTCCTTCCCTGCCAGAACAAGCCTTGGAAAGGACTGCTTTCATCCTGTCAGCACCAAAATAGAGAATCTTCAGTGGTTCCCCCTCAGCCTTAGGACAAAAGCCTAATCACTTTAATGTGCCTTTTGAAGTCTTCACCTTGGCCTTGGCCTATATTTATAGCTTTATCTTCTAACCAATTCCTTGGAACTTGATATGTACTGAACCATTTCTTCTGCCACTAAAAACTTCCTAAAGTGTGTCTTTATGCTTCGCATAGTCATCTCTTTGCATCTCTGAGTACATGGAAATTCTATTAGGTGATTAAGAGAAAGGGCTCTGAAACCTGACTTTAAAGGTTCTCATCCTGCCTCCACACTGCTTGGCTATGGGACTGTAGGCAAGGACTCATCACTATGTGCCTGTTTCCTCATCTATAGAATGGGGATGTAAATGATGTAATCTCAGTATTATTTAGAGGATTAAAAGACACAATTCCTGAACAGATTTACAAGTATTCTAGAGACAGTGTAGGTCAATAACTATCATTTTAAATTTTTATTAGATTTATTGGGGTTACATTGGTTAATAAAATTATATAGGTTTCAAGTGTACAATTCTATAATACTTAATCTGTATATTGTGTTGTGTGTTCACCACACAAAGTCAAACTCCTTCTATCACCATATATTTGAACCCCTTTACTTTTTTCTACCTCCTCCCAATCCCCCTTCCCCTCTGGTAACCACCAGACTGTTGTCTGTGTCTATGAGTTTTTGTCTGTCTTGTTTGCTGCTTTCAGTTTTATATCTATATGATTCTTGACTTTTTCTGTCTGACTTATTTTACTTACCATGATATTCTCAAGATTCATCCATGCTGTTGCAAATGGCAGTATTTCATCATATGGCTGAGTAGTATTTCGTTGTATATATGTATCACATTGAAGAATGCTTGTATTGTATCCATGTCTTGGTTACCGTGAATAATGCTGCAATGAACATAGTGGTACATATATCTTTACAAATAAATGTTTTCAAATTCAGGGGTAGATAGCCAGAAGAGATATTGCTGGGTCATTTGATAATTCTATTCTTAATATTTTGAGGAACTTTGACATTGTTTTCCATAGTGGCTGTACCAATTTACATTCTCACCAGCAGCATGCTTCTATTATTATTTTTGGCCTTCTTTCAAAGCTCATGACAAAATCACTTCATTTGAAAGGACATCCTTGACCATTACAGCCCAACAAATTTCCTACACTTCTAAATTCCTCAGATTTTCACTGAAGTTATTTGGCATTTACAGCATGTTTTGTGTTGTTATCTAGTGAATGCAGTGTGTGTGTGTGTGTGTGTGTGTGTGTGTGTGTGTTTGTGTGTGAGCGCGCGTGTGTGTGTTTAATTAGATTGTAAACCAGTTGAGGGTG
>NW_011889381.1:0-1425 GCF_000151845.1 Pteropus vampyrus
CAATTTTAGGGTTAATGTTAGTGTTAAAGTTAGGATTAGGTTAGTTTTAGAGTTAACGTTAGGATTAGGATTAAGGTAAGGGATTCGGATTAGTGTTAGAGTTAGGCTTATGGTAAATGTTATTTTTAGGGTAGGAGGTTAGAGTTAGGATTAGTTTTAGGGTTAGAGATAATTTTAGGGATAGGGTTAATAATAGTTTTAGCTTAGGGTTAGAGTTAAGTTTACCGTTAGTTTTAGGGTTATGGTTGGAGTCAGTTTTAGAGTTAACTTGTATTTAGAGTTAGGTTCAGGGTAAGAAGTTAGGGTTATGGTTAATGTTAGTGTAAAGTTAACTTGTATTTAGAGTTAGGTTCAGGGTAAGAAGTTAGGGTTATGGTTAATGTTAGTGTAAAATTTAGGGTTAGGATTAGATTTGGTTTAGATTTAGCCTTAATTTTTAGGGTTAAGTTCAGGTTCAGGGTTAGTGTTTGGGGTAGGGTTACTATTAGGGTTTGGGTTAGCATTAGTTTTAGGGTTAGGGTTAGAGTAAGAGTTAGGATTAGAGTTAGGGTTAGGGTTAGGGTTAGGTTTAGGGTTAAGATTAGGTTAGGGATAGGGTTATTATTAGGGTTTGGGTAAGGTTCATTTGAGGGGTAGGATTATGGTTTGGGTTAGGATTAAGGTTATGTTTATGTTAGGGTTAGTATTAGGGTTAAGCTTAGATTTAGGTTCAAGTTTATGGTTAGTATAAGGGGTGAGGCTTAAGGTTATTGTCAGTGTAAAATTACTGGTTGGGGTTGGAATTACGTTTAGGAAGAGCTTTCGTTTTAGTGTTAGGATTAGTGTTAGGGTTAATGTTAGGGTAGGGTTAGGGTTAGGGTTCGTTTTAGAGTTAAAGTTAAGTTGACGTTTAGGTTAGGGTAAGAAGTTAGGGTTAGGGTTATTGTAAGTGTAAAATATTGAGTTGGGCTAGTTTAAGAGTTAGGTTAAAACTAGATTTAGGTTTACCTTAGTTTTAAGTTTAGGATTAGGGGTAGTGTTAGGATTAGGGTTAGTTTTAGGATTTAAGGTTAGGGTTAGGGTTAGGATTAGGTTTAGGTTTAGGGTTATGGTTAAATAGAGATTTAGGATTAGATTTACAGTTAAATTTGCTTTACATTTACGGTTAGGAACAGCTTTATGGTTAGTATTAGGGTTAGGGTTAGAATTAGGGTAAGGATTAGCTTTATTTTAGGGATAGGATCAGGGTTAGTGTTAATATTAGGTTTAAGGTTAATGTTAGCGGTAGTTTTTGAGTTAAATTTATGGTTAGCGTTAGGGTAAGAGGTTAGGCTTACGGTTATTGTTAGTGTAATAATTATGGTTAGGGTTAGGGTTAGTGTTAGGGTTTGCATTGGGTTTTGGGATAGGAACAGGGTTAGGAATACGGTTAAGGTTAGGTTTAGG
>NW_011889381.1:3366-5388 GCF_000151845.1 Pteropus vampyrus
TAGGTTAGGGTTAGTGTTAGGGTTAGGTTTACTATAAGGGTTTGGGTTAGCTTTAGTTTTAGGGTTAGGTTTAGAGGAAGGTGTTAGGGTTAGGGTTATTGTTCGTGTAAAATTTATGTTTAGGTTTAGAATTAGGGGTAGGATTAGCTTTTGTTTTAGGGATAGGATCAGGGTTAGTGTCAGTGATAGGGTAAGGGTTATGGTTAGGGTTTAGGATTAGGTTAAGGATTGGCGTTAGAATTAGGGTTAGGGTTAGGATAAGGTTAGGCTTGGGGTTACCGTTAGGGTTCAGGTAAGGTTTATTTTAGGTGTAGGTTTCTGGTTAGTGTTCGGATTAGGGTTAGGTTTAGATTAGGTTTACGGTTACGGTTACAGTTTGGGTTATGATTAGGGTTAGGGTTAGTGTTAGGTTTAGTTTTAGCTTTAAGTTTAGGGTTCGATTTAAGGTAACGGTTTAGGTTTAGGGTTATTGTTAGTGTAAAATTTAGGGTTAGGTTTAGATTCAGGGTTAGGATTACCTTTAGTGTTCCGGTTAGAAACAGCATTAGGGTTCATGTTAGGTTAGGTTTAGAATTAGGGTTACTGTAATCTTTAGTTTTGAGGTTAGGATCAGGGTTAGGGAAATGAGTTAGGTTTAGAGTTATTGTTAGGGTAAAATTTAGGTTTAGGTTTAGAATTAGGGTTAGGATAAGCTTTAGTGTTAGGGTTAGTATTAGGGTTAGGATTAGCGTTAGGGTTAGGTTTATTGTTGGAGTTAAATTTAAAGTTAGATTTAGATCAGGGTTGGGATTATCTTTAGTTTTATGGTAGGTTCAGATTTAGGTATAGTGTTAGGGTTAGGGTTAAAATTAGGGTTCAGTTTAGCTTTAGTTTTAGGGTTAGAATCATGGTTAGGGTTAATGGTAGGATTAGGGTTAGGGATTATTTTTATGGATAGGGTTAACTTTAAGGTAAGGGATTAGGGATTAGGTTACTGTTTCCGTTAGCGATTAGTGTTAGGGTTAGTGTTAGGTGTAAATTTAGGGTTAATATTTGGGTTATTCTTAGGATTAGAGTTATCTTTAAGTTTAGTGTTACAGTTAGTGATAGGGTTAGTTTTACAGTTAAAATTATAGCTAGGATTTGGTTTACGGTTAAGGTTATGGTTTTGGGTCATTGTTAGTGTAAAATTCAGAGTTAGATTTAGTGTGAGGGTTAGGGTTAGAATTAGGGTTAAGATTATCTTGTTTTAGGGTTAGGATCCTAGTTAGAGTTAGAGTTAGGATTAGGTTAAGGGTTAGGGTTAAGATAAGAAGTTAGATTTAGGATTTGTGTTAGGCTTAGGGATAGGATTAGGGTTAGGTTAGGGTTATGTTTACCGTTAGAGTTTGGGTCAGGTTTAGTCTAGGTTTAGTTTTATGATAAGTGTGACGGTTAAGGTTAGCTTTAGGTGATGATTAAGGTTAGGGTTAGGTTAGTGTTATGGTTACTTTTAGTGTCCGGGTTAGGTTTAGGTTAAGGTTATGCTTAGGGTTAGGCTTAGTGATAAAATTCAGTTTAGCTATATTTTAAGATTACCGTAAGGGAAACCAGTTAGGGTTAATGCTATTGTTAGTATAAAATTTAGGGTTAAGGTTAGAATTGGGTTAAATTTAGCTTTAGTTTTAGGATTAAGATCAGGGTAGGGGTTAGTGTTAGAGTTAGGCTTACTATTAGGGATTGGGCTAGTTTTACCCTCAGGGTTCGTTTTACTTAAAATGTTAGGGTTAAGGTTAAATTTATGATTAGGGTTAAAATTAGGTTTAGGATTAGCTTTAGGTTTAGGGTTAGGATCAGGGTTAGGTTCAGTGTTCAAGTTAGTGTCACGATTAGGATTTAGGAATAGGGTTACCGATAGGATTCGGGCAAGGATTATTTTGGGGGTATGTTTATGGTCATCTATGGGATAGGTTAGGATTAGGGTTAGGTTTAGGTAGGGCTAAGGTTGAGGTTAGGGTTAGGGTTAGGTTTAGTGTTAGTTTTAAGGTTTGGGTTAGAAACGCT
>NW_011889381.1:5438-6244 GCF_000151845.1 Pteropus vampyrus
AGGTTAGATTTAGATTAGGGTTACTGTTAGGGTTAAGGTTAGTGTTACGGTTAGAGTTAGAGGTAGGGTTATTGTTTGTTTCAAATTTAGGGTAAGGGTTAGCAATAGAGTAAGGATAAGCTTTAGTTTAGAGTTAGCTTCAGGGTTAGGGTTAGTGTTAGGATTAGAGTTAGAATTAGGGTTTGGATTAGAGGCTTTAGTTTTAGGGTTAAGATCAGGGTTAGGGTTAATGTTAACATTAGGTAAGTTTTAGTGATAGTTTTAGAGTTAAATTTAGTGTTAAGTTTATTTTATTTTAACGAGTTAGGATTAGGGTTATTGTTAGTTTACAATTTAGGATGAGGGATACTGTTAGGTTTAAAGTTAGAATTAGAGTTAGGATTAACTTTAGTTTTAAGTGTAGGATCAGGATTAGGGTTCAATCGGGTCTTGGTTAGGTTTTAGGGTTAGGGTTAGGTTATGTTAGGGTGCAAGTTAGGGATAGTGTCAGGGATAGGGTAAGAGTTTAGACTTTGGATTAGTATTAGGGTTAGGATTAGGTTAGGGTTAGGGTTAGGGTTAGGGTTAGTGTTAGGTTTAGGTTAGGATTAGGGCTGGGGTTAGAGTGAGTGTTATATTTAGGGTTAGCATTATGTTTAGGGTTATGGTTACGGTAAGGGGTTAATGTAAGGGTATTTGTTAGTGTATAAATTAGTTTTGTGTTTGGAATTAAATTTAGAATTAGTTTTAATATTAGGGTTAGGATCAGGGTTATTGTTAGTGTTAGGTGTAGGGTTAGAATTAGAGTTACGATTACTTTTAATTTA
>NW_011889381.1:6459-9260 GCF_000151845.1 Pteropus vampyrus
AGTTATGTTTAGGGTTACAGTTAGAGTTATGGTTAGATTTACGGTTATGGTTAGGGAAAGAGGTTTTAGGATAATTGTTAGTGTTAGAGATATGTTTACGGTTAGGGTTAGCATTAGTTTTATGTTAGGTTTAGAGTTAGGGTTAGCAACAGGTTTAGGGTTATGGTTAGAGTTACTTTTAGAGTTCATTTAGGTTTAGGGTTATGTTCATGGAAAGGGCTTATTGTTATGGTTATTATTAGTGTAAAATTTAGGTTTAGACTTAGAATTGGCTTAGTTTTAGCATTATTTTTAGGGTTTAGATCAGGGTTGGTGTTAGGGTTAGGGTTACTATACGGGTTTGGGTTAGCTTTAGTTTTAGGGTTAGGATTAGAGGAAGATGTTAGGGTTAGGGTTATTGTTGGTGTAAAATTTATGTTTAGGTTTAGAATTAGGGTTACGATTAGCTTTAGTTTTAAGAATAGGATCAGTGTTAGGGTCAGTGATAGGGTTAGGTTTACAGTTAGGGTTTAGGATTAGATTAAGGGTTAGCGTTAGAATTAGGGTTAGGGTTAGGATAAGATTCAGGTTGGGATTACCGTTAGGGATCGGATAAGGTTTATTTTAGGTGTAGGTTTATGGTTACTGTTCGGATTAGGTTAAGTTTAGGTTAGATTTACAGTTATGATTAGGGTTTGGGTTAGGATTAGGGTTAGGCTTAGTGTTAGGGTTAGTTTTAGCTTTAAGTTTAGGATTAGGTTTAGGGTAATGGTTTAGGTTTAAGATTATTGTTAGTGTAAAGTTTAGGGTTAGGTTTACATTCAAGGTTAGGATTAGCTTTACTATTCGGGTTAGAAACAATGTTAGGGTTCCTGTTTGTGTTAGATTTAGAATTAGGGTTATTATAATCTTTAGTTTTAAGGTTAGGATCAGAGTTCGGGTAAGGAGTTAGGTTTAGAGTAATTATTAGTGTAAAATTTAGGGTTAGGTTTAGAATTAGGGTTAGGATAAGCTTTAGTGTTAGGGTAGGTATCAGGGTTAGGGGTAGTGTTAGGGTTAAGTTTATTGTTGGATTAAAATTTAAGGTTAGATTTAGTTTAGGTTTGGGATTATCTTTAGTTTTAGGGTAGGTTCAGATTTATGGATAGTGTTCGGTTTAGGGTTAAAATATGGGTTAGGTTTAACTTTAGTGTTATGGTTAGATTCAGGTTTAGGGTTAACATTAGCATTAGGGTTAGGGTTTACTGTTAGCGATAGGGTTAGCGTTAAGGTAAGAGGTTAGGGATTGGTTTACGGTTTCTGTTAGTGGTTAGGGTTAGGGTTAGGGTTAGTGTTAATGGTAAGTTTA
Organism: Pteropus vampyrus; assembly: GCF_000151845.1. Classification (NCBI taxonomy): domain Eukaryota; kingdom Metazoa; phylum Chordata; class Mammalia; order Chiroptera; family Pteropodidae; genus Pteropus; species Pteropus vampyrus. Next base: position 7,787 of record NW_011889381.1, read on the forward strand.
GGGTTAGTGTTAGGGTTCTTCTTAGGGTTAGAGTTATGTTTAGGTTTAGTGTTACGGTTAGTGATAGGGTTAGTTTTATAGTTAAAATTATAGCTAGGATGTGGTTTACAGTTAAGGTTTCAGTTTTGGGTCATTGTTAGTGTAAAATCCAGAGTTAGGGTTAGTGTTAAGGTTAGGGTTAGAATTAGGGTTAGGATTATATTGTTTTAGGGTTAGGATCTTTGTTAGAGTTAGGGTTAGGATTAGGTTTAGGGATAGGGTTAGGACAAGAAGTTAGATTTAGGCTTTGTGTTAGGCTTAGGGATAGGGTTAGGTTTAGGTTAGGGTTAGAATTACCGTTAGGATTTGGGTCAGCTTTAGTTTAGGTTTAGGTTTAGGTTATGGTTAGGGTTAAGGTTAGGTTTAGGTTGTGCTTAGGGTTAGGGTTAGGTTAGTGTTAGGGTTACTGTTAGGGTTTGGGTTAGGTTTAGGTTAAGGTTATGCTTAAGGATAGGCTTAGTGTTAGAATTAGGCTTAGCTATAGTTTAAGGTTAGCATAATGGAAACACCTTAGGGTTACTGCTATTGTTAGTATAAAATTTAATGTTAGGGTTAGAATTGGGTTAGATTTAGCTTTACTTTTAGGTTTAAGATCTGGGTTAGGGTTAGTGTTAGGGTTAGGGTTACTATTAGAGATTGGGTTAGCTTTACTTTTAGGGTTAGTTTTACTTTAAGATGTTAGGGTTAGGGTTATGTTTATTGTAAAATTTATGATTAGGGTTCAAATTAGGTTAAGGATTAGTTTTAGGTTTAGGGTTAAGATCAGGGTTAGGTTCATTGTTCGAGTTAGTGTTCTGCTTAGGGTTTAGGATTAAGGTTACCATCAGGTTTCGGGCAAAGATTATTTTTGGGATCGGTTTATGGTTATGGTTAGGATTAGGGTTAGGTTTAGGTTAGGGCTAAGGTTAGGGTTAGGGTTAGGTGTAGCATTAGTTTTAAGGTTTGGGTTAGAAACGCTGCTCTGTAGTCATCCTTTTTACTAAGTTATATACAGGTATGTTGAAAGGCATGCAGTATTGTTTCAAGAAGCGACTTGATAATTGTACTTCCTGAATCAAAGTGAGAATCTTCCAAAATCCACAAAGTGTGAAATTAATCCTTGAAACCCAGGGCGTTTTCATTGCAGAATTCGTATGAAGCGGGTTCAGGCTTCTGTGTTTTGGAAGAGAGGGTATATGCTGAAAAGACATGAGACTGCAGCGAGGAACAATGTGGTATGATGTTTTAATACTTCGATTCACAATTTGCCATTAAGAAGAGATAGAAACACTGTAAAGTTTGTGGTAAGTATGCAGCACGTACAAAGGAAACTAGCATTTGAATGCCTAATTTCCGTATTCAGAAGTGCAGTCAACAATTTGTCCTTTCTATTGCTATATTTTGTGAAATCAGTCGGCACTCTAATAAAGTACAGAAAGAAATTGCAATTTTTGCT
>NW_011889381.1:11130-12302 GCF_000151845.1 Pteropus vampyrus
ACATTTAGGTTTAGGGTTAGGGTACGGGTCAATTTTAGAGTTAATTTTGGGTTAATATTATGTTAAGGGTAAGGGGTTTGGGTTACGGTTATAGTTGGTTTAAAATTTAGGGTTATGATTAGTTTTAGAGTTAGGGATAGGATAAGGGATAGGATTAGGTTTAGGATTAGGGTTATTTGTTAGGCTTAGGTTTAGTTTAGAGTTATTGTCAAGGTTAAGGATGGGTTTACGGTTAGATTCCGAGTTCGGATTGGGGTTAGTGTTAGGGCCATGGTTAGAAGTAGGGTTAGGAATTGCTTTAGTTTTTGTGTTAAGTTTAGGGTTAGGGTCATAATCCTATCCCTTACCCTATTCCTAACTCTAAAACTAAGTTTAGAGTTAATTTAGGGTTAGGGTCAGTGTTAGTTTTTGAGTTAAATTTAGAGTCAGGTTTAGTTTAGAGTTAGGTTTAGGGTTAGGGTTATTGTTAGGGTTAGGGTTCAGGTTATTGGTAACATAAAATTTACGGTTAAGTTTAGTGTAGTAAATAGGGTTAGAATTAGGATTAGGAATAGCTTTTGTTTTATGTTTAGGGTCAAAGTTAGGGTTAGGGTTAGGGATAGGATTGCCATTAGGTTTCAAGTTAGGTTTAGTTTAGGAGTAGTTTTATGGTTAGGGTTAGTCTTAGGGTTAGGTAGGTTTAGGTTAGTGTTTATATTAGGGTTAGGGTTAGCGTTACGGTGAGTGTTAGGGTTAGGTTTAGAGTCAGGTTTAGGGTTTTGGTTACGATTAGGATTAGGGATTAGGTTTAGGGTTAGGGTTTTCATTAAGCTCAGGCTTAGGGTAGGGTTACACTTCGGGTAATAAGGTTAGGGTTACGGTTAGGGTTAGTGTTTTAGTTAGGGTTAGAGTTAGGTTTAGGGACAAGGATAGGGTTAGGGCTAGGTTTAGGGTAAGGTTTAGTGTTAGAGTTAAAGTTAGGGTTTACGGGTAGGCTTAGGGTTAGTCTTAGGATTAGAATTAAGCTCACCATTAGCTTTAGTTTTGGAGGTAGGATCAGGGTTAGGGTTATTGTTAGATTTAGGGTTAGGGTTAATTTTAGAGTTAACGTTAAAATTAGGGTTAGATTTAGGTTAAGGGTTTACGGTTATAGTTATTGCTAGTTTAAAATTTACAGTTAGGGTTAGTGTTAC
>NW_011889381.1:17318-20766 GCF_000151845.1 Pteropus vampyrus
TGTACGAGCAGGTAGTAATACAGTGGCAACTTCTTTGTTGTTGGAAATAGCGGCACACATACTGTCTTTAGTATACAGTCTTTCTTCTGTGCCAAAAAAAATCAGAATGCCACAGTGTGTGGCCTGTAGTGTCAAAGGGTAATTTGAAGGACAATCATTCTGGTGAGGACGTGGTAGGAATCTGTGTCCTCAGAAGTGCAGTTCCATACATAAACACCATATGTTTGCTACTCCATGTGGAAATTGAAACCGTCTCCAAAGATGTTAGACGGACACTGACCAGCTTTGAAGCATGAAGGCAGGGATGTAAATGTACTTAATTCAGAAGTTTGACCACACTGACAAATAATACTTGAGGCTAAGGCTTTGGAAAGACACGCATCCACTCTGTAAGCTTCTGTTTAGAAATGCTGCTCTGTACTCATCCTTTTCGCTAAGTGATATACAGGTATGTTGAATGGGCTGCAGTATTGTTCGAAGAAGCGACTTGATAATTGTACTTCCCGACTCAAAGTGAGAATCTTCCCAAAACTACGAAGTGTGAAATTAATCCTGGAAAACGGGAAGTTTTGATTATAGAAATTCGTACAAACGGGTTTAGGCTTCCATGTTTTGCAAGAGAGGGTATATGCTGAAGAGACATGAGACTGCAGCGAGAAACAATGTGGTATGATGTTTTCATACTTTGGTTCACCATTTACCATTAAGAAGAGATAGAAACACTGTCAACTTTGTAGAAAGTATGCACCACTTACAAAGGACATTGCATTTGAATGCCTGATTTCTGTATCATGAAGTGCAATCTACAATTTGTCTCTTCTATTGGTTTACTTTACTGTACTATTACTTTACTTTACTGTTAAGGTTATGGTTATAGTTTTGGCATAGAGTTTGCTTTAGGGTTAGGTTAGGTTTAGGTTTTGGGTATGGTTAGGGTAAGGATTAGCTTTATTTTTAACATTAGGGTTACAGTTAGGTTTAAGATAGGGTTAGGGTTACAGGTTAGATTTAAGGTTAGCTTAGTGTTAGTGTTAGCGATAGCCATAGGGTTAGGTTTAGGTTAGGGTAGAGGTTACTGATAGGGTTTTATTAGTTTTTATTTAGGGTTAGGTTTAGGGTTACGTTTATGATTATGATAATTTTAGTGTTAGGGTTAGGGTTAGATTTAGGGTTGGTTTTAGAGTTAAAGTTAGGGTTAGGGTTGCTTTTATGGTTAGGATAAGGTGTTATGGTTAGGGTTAGGTTTAGGTTTAGGGTTAGGCTTAGAATTAGGTTTAGGTTTAGGTTTAGTGTTAATTTTAGGGTTAGTGTTATGGTTATTGTTAGTCTAAAATTTAGGGTTAGTGTTCGAATTAGGTTTAGGATTAGGTTTAGTTTTAGGGTTAGGATCTGGGTTGTGGATAGTGTTACATTTAGGTTTAGGGTTAGGGTACGGGTCAATTTTAGAGTTAATTTTGGGTTAATATTATGTTAAGGGTAAGGGGTTCGGGTTACGGTTATAGTTGGTTTAAAATTTAGGGTTATGATTAGTTTTAGAGTTAGGGATAGGATAAGGGATAGGATTAGGTTTAGGATTAGGGTTATTTGTTATGCTTAGGTTTAGTTTAGAGTTATCGTCAAGGTTAAGGTTGGGTTTACGGTTAGATTCCGAGTTTGGATTGGGGTTAGCCATGGTTAGAAGTAGGGTTAGGAATTGCTTTAGTTTTTGTGTTAAGCTTAGGGTTAGGGTCATAATCCTATCCCTTACCCTATTCCTAACTCTAAAACTAAGTTTAGAGTTAATTTAGGGTTAGGGTCAGTGTTAGTTTTTGAGTTAAATTTAGAGTGAGGTTTAGTTTAGAGTTAGGTTTAGGGTTAGGGTTATTGTTAGGGTTGGGGTCGGATTATTGGTAACGTAAAATTTACGGTTAAGCTTAGTGTAGTAAATAGGGTTAGAATTAGGATTAGGAATAGCTTTTGTTTTATGTTTAGGGTCAAGGTTAGGGTTAGGGTTAGGGATAGGATTGCCATAAGGTTTCAAGTTAGGTTTAGTTTAGGAGTAGTTTTATGATTAGGGTTAGTCTTAGGGTTAGGTAGGTTTAGGTTAGTGTTTTTATTAGGATTAGGGTTAGCGTTACGGTGAGTGTTAGGGTTAGGTTTAGAGTCAGGTTTAGGGTTTTGGTTAGGATTAGGATTAGGGATTAGGTTTAGGGTTAGGGTTTTCGTTAAGCTCAGGCTTAGGATAGGGTTACACTTAGGGTAATAAGGTTAGGGTTATGGTTAGGGTTAGTGTTTTAGTTATGGTTAGAGTTAGGTTTAGGGACAGGGATAGGTTAGGGCTAGGTTTAGGGTAAGGTTTAGTGTTAGAGTTAAAGTTAGGGTTTATGGGTAGGCTTAGCATTAGTTTTAGGGTTAGAATTAAGCTCACCATTATCTTTAGTTTTGGGGGTAGGATCAGGGTTAGGGTTATTGTTAGATTTAGGGTTAGGGTTAATTTTAGAGTTAATGTTAGAATTAGGGTTAGATTTAGGTTAAGGGTTTACAGTTATAGTTATTGCTAGTTTAAAATTTACAGTTAGGGTTAATGTTATGTTTAGGGGTAGAATTAGGATTAGGATAGGTTCTAGTTATATTGTTAGGATCAGCATTTGAGTTAATGTTAGGGTTCTGGTTAGAGTTGGTTTTAGAGTTAATTTATGGTTAGTATTAGGTTCAGGGTAAGCAGTTATGGTTAGCGATATTGTTAGGTTAGGTTCAGGGTTCATTTTAATGTTACGGTTAGGGTTAGGCTTATAATTCCTTTTAGACTTAACATTAGATTTAGGGTTAGTTTTAAGATATGGTGTTAGGGTTAGGGTTATTGTTAGCTTAAAATTTATGGTTAGGTTTAAGGTTAATGTTAGGGTTCAGTTTAGGTTTAGTTTCAATGTAGATTTCTCTTTACCATTCGGGTTAGTGTTAGGTTTATGTTAGTGTTAAGCTAAGGGTTAGGGTTAGTGTTAGGGTTAGGGTTAGCAATAGGTTAAGGTTAGGGCTAATGTTATGGTTAAGGTTAAGTTTACGGTTAGTTTCAGAGTTAAATTTAGGGTTTGGGTTAGTTTTAGGGTCAGAAGTTATGGTCATGTTTATTGTTAGTGTAAATTTTAGGGTTAGGATTAGTGTTAGAGTTAGAGTTTGCTTTATTTTTAGGGTTAGGATCAGTGTTAGGATTAGGTTTAATGTTACGATTAGGGTTTAGTGTTTGCAACAGGTTTAGGTTTAAGGTAAGGGGTTACGGTTAGGTTTATGGTTAGGGTTAGGGGTTAGGGTTAGGTGTAATTGATGGGTTAAGTTTAGGGCTACTCTTAGGGTTAGGGTTAGCTTTAGGTTTAGTGTTATGGTTAGGATTAGGGTTAGTTTTACAGTTAAAGTTATGCTTAGGATTAGGTTTAGTTGTTACGTTTTGGGTTATTGTTAGTGTAAAATTTAG
>NW_011889381.1:21411-23235 GCF_000151845.1 Pteropus vampyrus
TTCAGGGTAAGCAGTTATGGTTAGCGATATTGTTAGTGTAAAATTTAGAGTTACAGTTAGTGTTAGGGTTAGGTTTAGGTTAGGGTTAGGTTTAAAGTTAGGATTAGGGTGAATGTTAGGGTTAGTGTTAGGGTTAGAGTTAGGTTTAGAATTAGGGTTAGAGTTAGGGTTACGACTAGGTTTAGGGTTAGTTTTACTGTTAAGGTTAGAGTTAGGGTTTAGGGTTAGGTTTAAGGTTACTGTTAGGGTTAGAATTAGGGTTAGGATTAGCTTTAGCTTTGGGGTTAGGATCAGGATTAGGGCTAATGTTAGGTTTAGGGTTAGGGTTAGTTTTAGATTTAAAGTTAGAGTTCGGGTAAGTTTTAGGTTAAGGGATTACTGTTATAGTTATTCTTAGTATAAAATTCAGGTTTAGGTTAGTGTTAGGGTTAGGGGTAGAATTAAGTTTAGGATTAGATTTAGTTTTAGCATTAAGATTCATGTTAGGGTTAGATTTAGGGTTAGGGTAAGTGGTTATATTTAGGATTAGTGTTAGAATTGGGCTTAGGGTTAGGGCTAGTTTTACAGTTAGGGTTAAGGTTAGGTATAGGTTAGGAATAGGTTTGGTTATGGTTAGGGGTAGGATTAGTGTAAGAGTTTAGAGTTAGGTTCAGTATTAGGGTTATGGTTAGGGTTAAGTTAGTGTAATGGTTAGCCTAAGTTTTAGGGTAGGGTTAGGGTTAGGGTTAGTGTTAGGGTTTGGGTTAGCATTATATTTAGGGTTTCTGGTTAGGGTAAGGCGTTAGGGTTAGTTTTAGTGTATTAAGCTCACCATTAGCTTTAGTTTTGGAGGTAGGATCAGGGTTAGGGTTATTGTTAGATTTAGGGTTAGGGTTAATTTTAGAGTTAACGTTAAAATTAGGGTTAGATTTAGGTTAAGGGTTTACGGTTATAGTTATTGCTAGTTTAAAATTTACAGTTAGGGTTAGTGTTACGTTTAGGGGTAGAATTAGGATTAGGATAGGTTCTAGTTATATTGTTAGGATCAGCATTTGAGTTAATGTTAGGGTTCTGGTTAGAGTTGGTTTTAGAGTTAATTTATGGTTAGTATTAGGTTCAGGGTAAGCAGTTATGGTTAGCGATATTGTTAGTGTAAAATTTAGAGTTACAGTTAGTGTTAGGGTTAGGTTTAGGTTAGGGTTAGGTTTAAAGTTAGGATTAGGGTGAATGTTAGGGTTAGTGTTAGGGTTAGAGTTAGGTTTAGAATTAGGGTTAGAGTTAGGGTTACGATTAGGTTTAGGGTTAGTTTTACTGTTAAGGTTAGCGTTAGGGTTTAGGGTTAGGTTTAAGGTTACTGTTAGGGTTAGAATTAGGGTTAGGATTAGCTTTAGCTTTGGGGTTAGGATCAGGATTAGGGCTAATGTTAGGTTTAGGGTTAGGGTTAGTTTTAGATTTAGTTAGAGTTCGGGTAAGTTTTAGGTTAAGGGATTAATGTTATAGTTATTCTTAGTATAAAATTCAGGTTTAGGTTAGTGTTAGGGTTAGGGGTAGAATTAAGGTTAGGATTAGATTTAGTTTTAGCGTTAAGATTCAGGTTAGGGTTAGATTTAGGGTTAGGGTAAGTGGTTATATTTAGGATTAGTGTTAGAATTGGGCTTAGGGTTAGGGCTAGTTTCACAGTTAGGGTTAAGTTTAGGCATAGGTTAGGAATAGGTTTGGTTATGGTTAGGGATAGGATTAGTGTAAGAGATTAGAGTTAGGTTCAGTATTAGGGTTATGGTTAGGGTTAAGTTAGTGTAATGGTTAGCCTAAGTTTTAGGGTAGGGTTAGGGTTAGGGTTAGTGT
>NW_011889381.1:24580-25297 GCF_000151845.1 Pteropus vampyrus
GGGTAGGGTTAGGGTTAGGGTTAGTGTTAGGGTTTGGGTTAGCATTATATTTAGGGTTTCTGGTTAGGGTAAGGCGTTAGGGTTAGTTTTAGTGTTAGGTTAGCGTTAGGTTTACCATTAGGGTTCATTTCATGTTTATATTAGCGGCAGTTTTATGTTTAGGGTTAGGGTTATTGTTATGTTTTGATTGGCGTTAGGGATAGTGTTAGGTTTTGTCTTAGCTTTAGAGTTAGCTTTAGGTTTAGGGTTAAGGTTAGTGTAAGAGGTTAGGTTTATATTTATTGTTAGTGAAAAATTTAGAGTTAGGTTTATTGTTAACATTAGGGTTAGGATTAAGGTTAATATTAGGGTTAGAGTTAGGCTTACGCTAAGTGATTAGGGTCAGCATTTGGGTTAGGGTAAGTGTTATGGTTAGGGTAAGCATTAGGTTAAGGTTTAGGGTTAAGGAAGGGGTTAGGTTTGCAATTATTATTAGTGTATATTTTAGGGTTAGATTCATAATTAAAGTTAAGATTAGCTTTAGTTTTAGTGTTAGAATCAGGTTTATGGTTAGTGTTTGCGTTAGGTTTAGAATTAGGGTTAGGATAAGCTTAGTTTTAGGTTTAGGATCAGGGTTAATGTTAGGGTTCGGGTTCGGGTTAGGGTTAGGGTTAGTTTTAGATTTAAATTTAGGGTTAGTGTTATCTTTATGGTAAGAGATTAAGGTTAGTGTTATTG
>NW_011889381.1:25347-30449 GCF_000151845.1 Pteropus vampyrus
GGGTTCGGGTTAGGGTTAGGGTTAGTTTTAGATTTAAATTTAGGGTTAGTGTTATCTTTATGGTAAGAGATTAAGGTTAGTGTTATTGATAGTTTAAAATTTAGAGTGAGGGTTATTGTTAGGTTTTGATTCGAATTAAGATTAGGATTAGCTTTAGTTAGGTTTAGGATCTGGGTTAGGGTTGAGGTTAGGGCTATTGTTAATCTTTAGAATTAGGGTTAGGTTTAGATTTAAGTTAACGTTAGGGAATTGGTTAGTGTTAGGGTTAGGGTTAAGGTTAGTTTTAGATTTAAAGTTAGTATTAAGGTTAGGTTTAGGTTAAGGGGTTAGGGTTAAACTTGTTAGTGTAAAATTAGGTTTAGAGCTGGTGTAAGGGTTAGGGTTAGAATTACGATCATGATTAGCTTTCGTTTTAGGGTTAGGTTCAGGTTTGGCGTTAGGGTTATGGATAGGATTGCCATTAGGGTTCAAGTTAGGTTTAGTTTAGTGGTAGGTTTATGATTAATGTTAGAGTAAGAGGTTAGATTTATGATTAGTGTAAGTGTTTTGGTTAGAGTTAGGTTTCGGTTTAGGTTTAGGTTAGCATTAGGGTTAGGGTTAGTGTTAGGGTTAGAGAAAGCATTAGGTTAAGATTTAGGGTTAAGGAAGGAATGAGGGTTAGGATTATTGTTATAGAATATTTTAGTGTTAGATTTAGAATTAAAGTTAGGATTAGCTTTAGTTTTGGCGTTAGAATCAGGTTTATGGTTAGTGTTTGGATTAGGGTTAGAATTAGGTTTAGGATAAGATTAAGTTTAAGTTTTACGTTTAGGATCATGGTTAATGTTAGGGTTAAGGTTAATGTTAATTTTAGATTTAAATGTAGGGTTAGTGTTATCTTTATGGTAAGGGGTTATGGTTAGTGTTATTGATAGTTTAAAATTTAGGGTGATGGTTATTGTTAGGTTTGGGTTCGAATTAACGTTACAATTAGTTTAGTTTTAGGGTTAGGATCTGGTTTAGGGTTGAGGTTAGGCTATTGTTAGGCTTTAGAGATAGGTTTAGGTTTAGATTTAAGGTTAATGTTAGGGTAAGGGGTTAGGGTTAGGGTCAGGGTTAGGGTTAGAGTTAGGATTAGTTTTAGAGTTAAAGTTAGCGTTAAACTTAGGTTTAGGTTAAAGAGTTAGGGTTAGGCTTACTGTTAGCTTATTGTTAGTGTAAAATCAGGTTTAGGGCTGGTGTAAGGGTTAGGGTTAGAATTAGGATTAGGATTAGCTTTAGTTTTAGCGTTAGGATCAGGGTTAGGATCAGTTATTGGGTTAAGGTTAGGTTTAGAATAAGCGGTTAGGATTAGGATTAGGGTTAGGGTTAGGATTAGGGTTAGGGTCTATGTTAGGGTTTAGGATTAGGGTTATGATGAGGATAATGTTACGGTTACTGTTAGGGTTCAGGTTAGGTTTTGATTAGGGATATGCTTAGGGATAGGGTTAGCGTTAGGTTTAGAATTAGGCTTATGATTAGCTTTAATTTTAGGGTTAGTTTCTGGGTTAGAGTTTTGGTTTGGGTAAGAGTTTAGATTTAGGATTAGTGTTAGGGTTAGTTTTAGTGTTAAGGTAAAGTTAGAGTTAGAGATATCTTTTGGGTTCATGTTAGATTTAGTTTAGGGTTAGGTTATGGTTAGGCTTAGGGTTAGGTTTAGGATTATGTTAGGATTAGAATTAGCGTTAGTGTAATGGTTATGGTTAGCTTTAGTTTAGGGTTAGGATCAGAGTTAGGGATAGGGTTAAGTTCAGGGTTAGGGTTTAGTGTTAGGGATACTGTTATGTTTAAGGTAAGAGTTTAGAATTAGGGTTACACTTAGGGTTAGATTTAGCTTTAGGTTTTGTGTTAGGGTTAAGATTAGGGTTAGTTTTAGAGTTAAAGTTATGGATAGGATTAATTTTAGTGTAAGAAGTTACGTTTTGGTTTATTGTTAGTGTAAAATTTAGACTTAGGGTTAGTGTTAAAGTTAGGCTTAGAATTAGGGTTAGCATTATCCTTAATTTTAGGGTTAGGATCTTGGTTAGAGTTAAGGTTAGGATAGAGTTAGATTAGCTTTAGTTTTGGCGTTAGAATCAGGTTTATGGTTAGTGTTTGGATTAGGGTTAGAATTAGGTTTAGGATAAGATTAAGTTTAAGTTTTAGGTTTAGGATCATGGTTAATGTTAGGGTTAAGGTTAATGTTAATTTTAGATTTAAATGTAGGGTTAGTGTTATCTTTATGGTAAGGGGTTAGGGTTAGTGTTATTGATAGTTTAAAATTTAGGGTGATGGTTATTGTTAGGTTTGGGTTCGAATTAACGTTACAATTAGCTTAGTTTTAGGGTTAGGATCTGGTTTAGGGTTGAGGTTAGGCTATTGTTAGGCTTTAGAGATAGATTTAGGTTTAGATTTAAGGTTAATGTTAGGGTAAGGGGTTAGGGTTAGGGTCAGGGATAGGGTTAGAGTTAGGATTAGTTTTAGAGTTAAAGTTAGCATTAAACTTAGGTTTAGGTTAAAGAGTTAGGGTTAGGCTTACTGTTAGCTTATTGTTAGTGTAAAATCAGGTTTAGGGCTGGTGTAAGGGTTAGGGTTAGAATTAGGATTAGGATTAGCTTTAGTTTTAGCGTTAGGATTAGGGTTAGGATCAGTTATTGGGTTAAGGTTAGGTTTAGAATAAGCGGTTAGGATTAGGATTAGGGTTAGGGTTAGGGTCTATGTTAGGGTTTAGGGTTAGGGTTAAGATTAGGATAATGTTACGGTTACTGTTAGGGTTCAGGTTAGGTTTTGATTAGGGATATGCTTAGGGATAGGGTTAGCGTTAGGTTTAGAATTAGGCTTATGATTAGCTTTAATTTTAGGGTTAGTTTCTGGGTTAGAGTTTTGGTTTGGGTAAGAGTTTAGATTTAGGATTAGTGTTAGGGTTAGTTTTAGTGTTAAGGTAAAGTTAGAGTTAGAGATATCTTTTGGGTTCATGTTAGATTTAGTTTAGGGTTAGGTTATGGTTAGGCTTAGGGTTAGGTTTAGGATTATGTTAGGATTAGAATTAGCGTTAGTGTAATGGTTATGGTTAGCTTTAGTTTAGGGTTAGGATCAGAGTTAGGGATAGGGTTAAGTTCAGGGTTAGGGTTTAGTGTTAGGGATACTGTTATGTTTAAGGTAAGAGTTTAGAATTAGGGTTACACTTAGGGTTAGATTTAGCTTTAGGTTTTGTGTTAGGGTTAAGATTAGGGTTAGTTTTAGAGTTAAAGTTATGGATAGGATTAATTTTAGTGTAAGAAGTTACGTTTTGGTTTATTGTTAGTGTAAAATTTAGACTTAGGGTTAGTGTTAAAGTTAGGCTTAGAATTAGGGTTAGCATTATCCTTAATTTTAGGGTTAGGATCTTGGTTAGAGTTAAGGTTAGGATAGAGTTAGCATAAGGTGTTAGGGTTAGGGTAAGAAGTTAGATTTAGGATTTGTGTTAGTTTTAGAGTTAGGGTTAGTGTTAGAATACGGTTAAGGTTACCGTTAGGGTTACGATTACAGTTAGCATAACAGGTTAGGGTCAGTGTTAGGTTTAGGGGTAGGGTTAGTGTTAAGGTAAGCATTAGTTTTAGGGTTAGGATTAGTTACAGTTTTAGGGTATAATCAGAGTTCGGGTTTATGTTAGGGTTAGGATTAGGGCTAAGTTTAGTGTTAAAATTAGGGTTAAGGTTAGGGATTTTGTTAGTGTAAAATTTAGGGTTAGGTTTAGAATTGGGTTAGGATTAGCTTTAGTTTTATGATTAGGATCAGGGATAGGGTGAGAGTTAATTTTATGGTTAGGGTTAACGTTAGGTTTAGTTTTAGAGATAAAGTTAGGGTTAGCATTAGGCTAAAGGTAAGGAATTACGGTTCAAATTATTGTTAGTGTACAATTTAGGATTAGACTTAGAGTTAGGTTTTATGGTTAGGGTTAACGTTAGGTTTAGTTTTAGAGATAAAGTTAGGGTTAGCATTAGGCTAAAGGTAAGGAATTATGGTTCAAATTATTGTTAGTGTACAATTTAGGATTAGACTTAGAGTTAGGCTTGGAGTTAGGATAGCGTTAGGATTAGGATTAGGTTTAAGGTTAGAGTTATGGTTAGGGTTAAGTGGTTAGAATTAGGATTAGGGTTATGAGAGGGTTAGGGTTAGTGTAAACTTTAGCTTCAGGGTTAGGTGTATGGTAAGGTGTTAGGTTTAGAGTTATTGTTAGTGTGAAATTTATGATTAGGTTTAGAATTATGGTTAGGATTAGCTTCAGTGTTATGGTTAGGGTCAGGGTTATTTTTAGTATTAGGATTAGGGTTACAGTTAGGGTTTAGGATTAGTTTGAGGGTTAGGATTAGAGTTAGGGTTAGTGTTAGGATTAGGTTAGGATTAGGGTTACCATTAGGGTTCATGTAAGGTTTAATTTAGGTTTAGGTATATCGTTAGGGTTAAGATTAGGTTGAGGTTTAGGTTAGGATTAGGATTAAGGTTAGAATTTGTGTTAGGGTTAGGATAAGCTTTACTGTTAGGGTTCGTATCAGGATTAGGGTTAGTGTTAGGGTTAGGTTTAAAATTTAGGTTATCATTAGCTTTAGTTTTATGGTTAAGATCAGCGTTCCGGTTAATGTTAGGTTTAGGGTTAAAGTTAGAATTAGTTTTAGACTTAAAGTTAGATTTAGTGTTACGTTTATGATAAGGAGTTAGGTTTCGTGTTACTAGATAAAAATTTAATTTTAGAGTTAGTGTTAGGGTTAGAGTTAGTATTAGGGTTAGGATTAGCTTTAGTTTTAGTTTTTGGATCAGGCTTAGCTTTGGGTGACGACTATGGTTATAGTTTAAGTTTATGTTTAGGTTAAGGGTTAGGGTTAGTATTAAGAATGGGTTTAGGAAGTAGAGTTTGAATAGGGTTAGGTTAGTGTTAGGGTTACTGTTAGAGTTCGGGGTAGGTTCAGTTTAGGGGTAGGTATAAGGTTATAGTTAGGGTTAGGTTTAGTGTAGGTTAGGGTTAGGCTTAGCCATAGGGTTAGTGTTAGGGTTAGTGTTAGCTATAGTTTACGATTAGGGTTATGGTCAGGGGTTAGGGTGAGTTATATTGTTAGTATTAACTTTAG
>NW_011889381.1:31039-32986 GCF_000151845.1 Pteropus vampyrus
AGTTAGGGTTTAGGATTAGTTTGAGGGTTAGGATTAGAGTTAGGGTTAGTGTTAGGATTAGGTTAGGATTAGGGTTACCATTAGGGTTCATGTAAGGTTTAATTTAGGTTTAGGTTTATCGTTAGGGTTAAGATTAGGTTGAGGTTTAGGTTAGGATTAGGATTAAGGTTAGAATTAGTGTTAGGGTTAGGATAAGCTTTACTGTTAAGGTTAGTATCAGGATTAGGGTTAGTGTTAGGGTTAGGTTTAAAATTTAGGTTATCATTAGCTTTAGTTTTATGGTTAAGATCAGCATTCCGGTTAATGTTAGGTTTAGGGTTAGAGTTAGAATTAGTTTTAGACTTAAAGTTAGATTTAGTGTTACGTTTATGATAAGGAGTTAGGTTTCGCGTTACTAGATAAAAATTTAATTTTAGGGTTAGTATTAGGGTTAGGGTTAGTATTAGGGTTAGGATTAGCTTTAGTTTTAGTTTTTGGATCAGGCTTAGCTTTGGGTGACGATTATGGTTAGAGTTTAAGTTTACGTTTAGGTTAAGGGTTAGGGTTAGTATTAAGAATGGGTTTAGGAAGTAGGGCTTGAATAGGGTTAGGTTAGTGTTAGGGTTACTGTTAGAGTTTGGGGTAGGTTCAGTTTAGGGGTAGGTATAAGGTTATAGTTAGAGTTAGGTTTAGTGTAGGTTAGGGTTAGGCTTAGGCATAGGGTTAGTGTTAGGGTTAGTGTTAGCTATAGTTTACGATTAGGGTTATGGTCAGGGGTTAGGGTGAGTTATATTGTTAGTATTAACTTTAGGCTCAGGGTTATGGTTAGTTCTATGTTTAAGGTTAGAATTAGGCTTATGATATGCATTAGTTTTAGGATAGAGTCAAGGTTAGGGTTAGGATTAGGGTAAGAGTTTAGAGTTAGGATTAATGTGAAGGTTAGAGTTAGGGTTTAGGATAAGTTTGGCTAGTGTTATCATTAGGGTTCCGATTAGTTTCAGTATAGGGTTAGGTTTATGCTTAGGGTTAGGATTAGGTTTAGGTTAGGGTTAGCATTACCATTAGGGTTAGGTTTAGAGTTAGCTTTAAATTTCGCATTAGGGTTAGGGTAAGCTGTTTGTTTTAGAGTTATTGTTAGTGTAAAATTTAGGGTTAGGTTTACAATTAGAGTTAAAATAAGCTTTAGTGTTAAGTTTAGGATCAAGTTTAGGGTTAGTGTTAGGGTTATGTTTAGAATTATGATTAACATTAGCTTGATTTTTAGGGTTAGGTTCAGGGTTCATTTTAATGTTACGATTAGGGTTAGCCTTATAATTCCTTTTAGACTTAACGTTAGATTTAGGGTTAGTTTTAAGATATGGTGTTAGGGTTAGGGTTATTGTTAGCTTAAAATTTATGGTTAGGTTTAAGGTTAATGTTAGGGTTCAGTTTAGGTTTAGTTTCAATGTAGATTTCTCTTTACCATTCGGGTTAATGTTAGGTTTATGTTAGTGTTAAGCTAAGGGTTAGGGTTAGTGTTAGGGTTAGGGTTAGCAATAGGTTAGGGTTAGGGCTAATGTTACGGTTAAGGTTAAGTTTATGGTTAGTTTCAGAGTTAAATTTAGGGTTAGGGTTAGTTTTAGGGTTAGAAGTTATGGTTATGTTTATTGTTAGTGTAAATTTTAGGGTTAGGATTAGTGTTAGAGTTAGGGTTTGCTTTATTTTTAGGGTTAGGATCAGTGTTAGGATTAGTTTTAATGTTACGATTAGGGTTTAGTGTTTGTAACAGGTTTAGGTTTAAGGTAAGGGGTTACGGTTAGGTTTATGGTTAGGGTTAGGGGTTAGGGTTATGTGTAATTGATGGGTTAAGTTTAGGGCTACTCTTAGGGTTAGGGTTAGCTTTAGGGTTAGTGTTATGGTTAGGATTAGGGTTAGTTTTACAGTTAAAGTTATGCTTAGGATTAGGTTTAGTTGTTACGTTTTGGGTTA
>NW_011889381.1:33120-35802 GCF_000151845.1 Pteropus vampyrus
GAGATAGTTTTAATGTTAGTGTTAGGGTTAGATTTAGGTTTAGGATTATCTTTAGTTTTAAGTAAGAGTTGTGTTTGGATATGGGTTGGTTTAGTTTTAGGGTTAGGGTTAGAGTGAGGGTTACAAGTTATATTTAGAATTTGTGTTACGGTTAGCTTTAAGGATAGGGTTAGGTTAGGGTTAGGTTTACAGTTAGGTACAGTTTAGGTTTAGGTTATAGTTAGGTTTATAGTTAGAGTTAGGGTTAGGTTCAGGTTAGAGTTACTGTTAGGGTTAGGGTTAGTGTTAGCATTAGGGTTAGCTTTAGATTTAGGGTTAGGGTTAGCGTAAAAAGTTAGAGTTAGTGTAAGGGCTTAGGGCTCGCGTTATTGATAGTGTAAAATTTAGAGTTAGGTTTAGTTTTAGGATTAAGGTTAGAATTAGGGTGAGGATTAGCTTTAGTTTTAGGGTTAGGATCAGGTTTAGGTTTAGGGTTATTGTAAGAGTTTAGAGTTAGGATTAGGTTAGGGTTAGGGCTAATGTTACGGTTAAGGTTAAGTTTATGGTTAGTTTCAGAGTTAAATTTAGGGTTAGGGTTAGTTTTAGGGTTAGAAGTTATGGTTATGTTTATTGTTAGTGTAAATTTTAGGGTTAGGATTAGTGTTAGAGTTAGGGTTTGCTTTATTTTTAGGGTTAGGATCAGTGTTAGGATTAGTTTTAATGTTACGATTAGGGTTTAGTGTTTGTAACAGGTTTAGGTTTAAGGTAAGGGGTTACGGTTAGGTTTATGGTTAGGGTTAGGGGTTAGGGTTATGTGTAATTGATGGGTTAAGTTTAGGGCTACTCTTAGGGTTAGGGTTAGCTTTAGGTTTAGTGTTATGGTTAGGATTAGGGTTAGTTTTACAGTTAAAGTTATGCTTAGGATTAGGTTTAGTTGTTACGTTTTGGGTTATTGTTAGTGTAAAATTTAGAGTTAGGGTTAGTCTTAACTTTAGGGTAAATTTTAGGGTTAGTTTTAGAGTTAAATTTAGGGGGATTAGGTTTAGCTTTAATGTTTGCTTTAGTTTTAGGTGTAGAATCAAATTTAGGAATAGGGTTAAGGTTAGTGTAAAGGATTAGTTTTAGGAATTGGGTTAGTGTTAAGATAAAGGTTAGTGTTAGGGTTTGGGTTTGGGTTAGGTTTAGGGTTAGGGTGAAGAGTAACACTAGCGTTAGAATTAGGGTTACTCTTAGGGTTAGGGTTAGCTTTAGATTTGGTGTTAGGGTTAGTGTTAGGGATAGTTTTACAGTTAAAGTTATGGTTATGATTAGGTTTATTGTATGAGATGAAGTTTTGGGTTATCATTAGTGTAAAATTTAGAGATAGTTTTAATGTTAGTGTTAGGGTTAGATTTAGGTTTAGGATTATCTTTAGTTTTAAGTAAGAGTTGTGTTTGGATATGGGTTGGTTTAGTGTTAGGGTTAGGGTTAGAGTGAGGGTTACAAGTTATATTTAGAATTTGTGTTACGGTTAGCTTTAAGGATAGGGTTAGGTTTACAGTTAGGTACAGGCTAGGTTTAGCTTATAGTTAGGTTTATAGTTAGAGTTAGGGTTAGGTTCAGGTTAGAGTTACTATTAGGGTTAGAGTTAGTGTTAGCATTAGGGTTAGCTTTAGATTTAGGGTTAAGGTTAGCGTAAAAAGTTAGAGTTAGTGTAAGGGGTTAGGGCTCGCGTTATTGATAGTGTAAAATTTAGAGTTAGGTTTAGTTTTAGGGTTAAGGTTAGAATTAGGGTGAGGATTAGCTTTAGTTTTAGGGTTAGGATCAGGTTTAGGTTTAGGGTTATTGTAAGAGTTTAGAGTTGGGATTAGTGTTACGTTTAGGGTTAGAGTTAAGGTTAATTTAGAGTTGGCTTAAAATTACCGTTCAGGTTAGGTTTAATTTAGGGTTAAATATATATTTAGGGTTAGGGTATGTTTAGATTAGAGTTAGGGTTAGAGTTAGGGTTAGTGTTATGGTAGCGTTAGCTTAAGGTTTAGGGTTAGTTTTACTGTTAGGTTTAGTGTTAGGGTTAGGGTAAGAGGTCAGACATAACATTTGTATTAGGGTTAAATTTAGGGTTAATGTTAGGTTAGGGGTAGATTTATCATAAGGATTGGAGTTAGGGTTAGGTTTAGGTAAGGATTACTGTTAGGGTTAGGGCTAGTGTTAGGGTTAGAGTTAGAGATAGGGTTATTGTTAGTGTAAAATCCAGATTTAGGGTTAGTGTAAAGGTTATAGTTAGAATTAGGGTTAGGATTATCTTTATTTTTAAGGTTAGGATCTTGGTTAGAGTTAGCGTTAAGTTTAGGTTTAGGTTTAGGTTTAGGGTAAGAAGTTAGATTTAGGATCTGTGTTAGTTTAAGGGATAGAGTTAGGGTTAGGTTAGGGTTAGGGTTACCGTTAGGCTTTGGGTCAGGTTTAGATTAAGGTTATGCTTAGGAATAGGCTTAGTATCAGGTCTAGGCCTAGCTATAGTTTACAGTTAGTGTAAGGGAAACCAGTTAGAGTTAATTCTATTGTTAGTGTAAAATTTAGGGTTAGGTTAGAATTAGGTTTCGGATTAGCTTTAGTTTTAGGGATAAGATCAGGGTTTTTGTCAGCGTTAGGGTTAGAGTTACGGTTTGGGTTTAGGATTAGGGTTAGTGGTATGGTTACTGTTAGGGTTCGGTCAATGTCTATTTT
>NW_011889381.1:36337-38799 GCF_000151845.1 Pteropus vampyrus
ATATATATTTAGGGTTAGGGTATGTTTAGATTAGAGTTAGGGTTAGAGTTAGGGTTAGTGTTATGGTAGTGTTAGCTTAAGGTTTAGGGTTAGTTTTACTGTTAGGTTTAGTGTTAGGGTTAGGGTAAGAGGTCAGACATAGCATTTGTATTAGGGTTAAACTTAGGGTTAATGTTAGGTTAAGGGTAGATTTATCATAAGGATTGGAGTTAGGGTTAGGTTTAGGTAAGGATTACTATTAGGGTTAGGGCTAGTGTTAGGGTTAGAGTTAGAGATAGAGTTATTGTTAGTGTAAAATTCAGATTTAGGGTTAGTGTAAAGGTTATAGTTAGAATTAGGGTTAGGTTTATCTTTATTTTTAGGGTTAGGATCTTGGTTAGAGTTAGCGTTAATTTTAGGTTTAGGTTTAGATTTAGGTTTAGGTTTAGGGTAAGAAGTTAGATTTAGGATCTGTGTTAGTTTAAGGGATAGAGTTAGGGTTAGGTTAGGGTTAGGGTTACCGTTAGGCTTTGGGTCAGGTTTAGATTAAGGTTATGCTTAGGGATAGGCTTAGTATCAGGTCTAGGCCTAGCTATAGTTTAGAGTTAGCGTAAGGGAAGCCAGTTAGAGTTAATTCTATTGTTAGTGTAAAATTTAGGGTTAGGTTAGAATTAGGTTTCGGATTAGCTTTAGTTTTAGGGATAAGATCAGGATTTTTGTCAGCGTTAGGGTTAGAGTTACGATTTGGGTTTAGGATTAGGGTTAGTGGTATGGTTACCGTTAGGGTTCGGTCAATGTTTATTTTGGGGGTAGGTTTATGGTCAGGATTAGGATTAGGGTTAGATTTAGGTTAGGGTTAGGTTAGGGTTATTGTTAGGATAGGGTTAAGGTTATGGTTAGGCTTAAGGTTAAGTTTAGGGTTAGTGTAGGGTTAAGGTTATGGTTGCAGTAAAGGTTAGTGTTAGAGATAGGGTTAAGTTTAGGGTAATAGTGTTAGGGTTAGGTTTAGTTTTAGGGTTAGGGTTAGGGTTAGTTTGGGGGTTTAGAGTTTAGGGTTTGGGTTAGGGTTAGAATTAGGGTTAGCATTAGCTTTAATTTTTAGGCTAGGATCAGGGTTAAGGTTAATATTAATTTTAGGGTTAGCATTAGTTTTAGTGTTAAAGTTAGAGTTCAGATTAGATAGGGTAAGTGGTTATGGTTATATTTATTGTTAGTGTGAAATTTAGGGTTAGGGTTAGTGTTAGATTGAGAATTAGAAGTAGGGTTAGGATTAAATTTAGTTTTAGTAGGGTTAAGGTTAGGGTTAGAGATAGGGGTAGGGTTGGGGTTAAGATTAGGATTAGCGTTAGGTTTAGGGTTAACAATAGGCTTAGTGTTAGTGTTAGGGTCAGGTTTATGTTAGTTTGAAGGTAAGGTGAGAGTAAGAGGATAGACTTAGGATTAGTGTTAAGTTTTAGGGTTATTATCGGGGTTAGGTTTAGGTTTTGTGTTAAGTTTAGGGTTAGGGTTTGGGTAGGTGTTAGGGTTAGCTTTAGCTTAGGTCGAGTATTAGGTTTAGGGTGAGGCTTAGGTTAGGGTTAAGGACAGGTTTAGTGTTAGTGTTAGATTTAGGGTGAGCCTTAGGTTAATGGTTAGGGTTGAGGTAAGCAGTTAAGGTTAGGATTATTGTTAGTGTATAATTTAGGGATATGGTTAGAATTAAAGTTAGGAAGCGCTGTAGTTTTAGGGTTAGTTTTAGGGTTATGTTTAGTGTTAGCGTTAGGGTTATATTTGGGTTAGGATTAGCTTTAGTTTTAGGGTTAGATTCAGGGTTAATGTTAATGTTAAATTTTAGGTTAAGGTTAGGGTTAGTTTTAGATTTAAAGTTGGAGTTAGAGTTAAGTTCAACTTAAAGGGTTATGGTTCGCTTTACCGATAGTTTAAAATTTAGGGTAAGGTTTATTTTTAGGTTTAGGGTTAGAATTTGGGTTAGGATTAGCTTTAGTTTTAGGGTAAGGATCATGGTTATGATTAGAGTTAGAGTTTCGTTTAGGCTTTAGTGTTAGGGTTAGGGTTACTTTTAGTTTAGTGGTAGTTTTATGGTTCGGGTTATGGTTAGGGTTATGTTTAGGTTAGGGTTCAGTTTAGGGTTAGGGTAGGTTTAGGCTTAGTTTAGGGTTCGAGTTACAGTTAGGGTTAGGTTTAGGGTCAGAGTTGAGTGTTACGATTAGTGTTAGGGTTATGGTTAGTGATAGTTTAGGCTTATGGCTTACGGTTAGGTTTAGGTTTAGTGTTAGGGTTAGAGTTATCACTAGGATTAGGGTTAGCGTTAGGGTTACATTTCAGTTTAGGGTTAGGGTTAGAGTTAGGTTTAGCGTTAATGTTATGGTTACGATTAGAAATAGAGTTATGATTAGCTTTCGTTTGGGAGATATGATCAGGGTAAGGGTTAATATTTGTGTTATGGTTCAGGTTAGAGTTAGTTTTAGAGTTAAAGTTAGGGT
>NW_011889381.1:39544-40197 GCF_000151845.1 Pteropus vampyrus
GGTTAGGATTAGTGTTCGAGTTATGGTTAGGGTTAAGTTTAGGTTAGAGTTAAGGTTAGGGGTAGTTTTAGGGTAAGAGTTTAGAGTTATGATTAGTGTTAAAGTTAGGATTCGATTTAGGGTTACGTTAATGTTAGGTTTAGGCTTAGGTTTAACGTTAGCGTTATTGTGATGGTTAAATTAAGGGTTAGAGTTAGATTAAGAGTTTAGAGTTAGGATGAGTGTTAGGCTTAGTTTTAGAGATAGGGTTATGTTAATATTAGGGTTATGGTTAGGGTTAAGTTTAGAGGTTTAGAGTTAGTGTTAGGGATAGAATTAGTGTTAGGTTAGGGTAAGGGTCAGGGTTAGGGTTCGGGTTCAGGTTTAGGGTTAGGGTTTAGGTTTAATGTTAGGGATAGGGTATGGGTTTAGTGTTCAGGTTATTCTCACTGTAAATTTAGGTTTAGGGTTAGAATTAGGGATAGGATTATCTTTAGATTTAGGTTCATAACCTGGCTTAGGGTTAGTGTTAGGGTTACGTTTAAGGTTTCGGTTAGATTTAGGGTTAGAGTTAGAGTAAGAGTTCATTTTAGATTTATATTAGGTTTTGCATTAGGTTTAGTGTCAGGGTTATGGTTAGTGTTATTGTTAGTGTAAATTTTAGGGTTAGTGGT
>NW_011889381.1:40247-41278 GCF_000151845.1 Pteropus vampyrus
TAAAAAGTTTAGAGTTAGGATGTGTATTAGGGTTAGTGTAAGCGTTAGGGTTACGTTAAGTTTCGGGTTAGGGTTAAGGATAGGTTTAGGTTAGGTTTAAGGTTAGATTAGTGTAAGGGTTAGGGATAGGTTTAGGGTTAGGGTTAGGGTTACTGATTTGGTTAATGTTAAGTTTAATATTAGTTTAATAGTTTAGAGTTAGGATGAGTGTTAGGTTTAGTATTAGATTTAGTGTTATGTTAAGTTTAGGGTTAGGATTAGTATTAAGGTTAGGGTCATGGTAAGGTTAAAGTTAGTGTAGGGTTAGGGTTAGGGTTAAGTTAGGGTAACGGATAGGGTTTGGTTTGGGTTTATGGTTAGGGTTAGGGTTAAGTTTAGGGTTAGGGATAGGGTATGGGTTTAGTGTTTGGGTTATTCTTAGTGTGAATTTAGGGTTAGGTTTAGAATTAGGGTTAGGATTAGCTTTAGAATTAGTTTTAGGTTCTGGGTTTGGGTTATTGTCAGGATTATGTTTAAGGTTTCGATTAGACTTAGGGTTATGGTTAGGGTTAGAGTTAATTTTAGATTTAAATTAGTGTTTGTGTTAGGTTTAATGTCGGGGTTTAAGGTAAGGTTTATTGTTAGTGTAAAATTTAGATTTAGGGGTAGGCTTAAGTTTGGGATTAATGTTTAGGGTTAGGGTTAGGGTTAGAATTAGTGTTCGAGTTATGGTTAGGGTTAAGTTTAGGTTATAGTTAAGGTTAGAGGTAGTGTTAGGGTAAGAGTTTAGAGTTATGATTAGTGTTAAAGTTAGGATTCGATTTAGGGTTACGTTAATGTTAGGGTTAGGCTTAGGTTTAACGTTAGCGTTATTGTGATGCTTAAATTAAGGGTTAGAGTTAGATTAAGAGTTTAGAGTTAGGATGAGTGTTAGACTTAGTTTTAGAGATAGGGTTATGTTAATATTAGGGTTATGGTCAGGGTTAAGTTTAGGGTTAGGTTTAGAGTTAGTGTTAGGGATAGAATTAGTGTTAGGTTAGGGTAAGGGTCAG
>NW_011889381.1:44604-46734 GCF_000151845.1 Pteropus vampyrus
AGTTAGTATTAGCTTTAGGGTCAGTGTTAGATCAGGCTTAGATTTCAGTTTAGTGTTAGGTTTTAAATAAGGGTTAAGTTTAGGGTTAGGGTTAGTGTTAGGGGTTAGGGTTAGGGTTAGGGTTAGGGTTAGGGATAGGGTTGGGGTTAAGGTAAGCCTTAGGATTAGGGTTAGGGTGAGTACATGTAGTTAGGGTTAGGGACATTCTTAGCATAAAATTTAGAGTTAGGGTTATAATTAAGGTTAGGAATAGCTTTAGATTTAGGTTTCTATTTAGTGTTATGATTTGGGTTAGGTTAAAGTTATGTTTCCGATTAGGGTTACTGTAACAAGTTAGAGTTAGGATTAGTGTTAGGGTTAGGATTAGTTTAGGGTTTCTGTAAGGTAATGTTTAGGTTAGGGTTAAGGTTAGGGTTAAGGTTAGGTTTAGAGGTTAGGGTTAGGATTAGTGTTACAATTTGGTTTAGGGTTAGCCTTATGGTTACTTTTAGAGTTAAGATTAGCATTACTTTTAGGGTAAGGATTAGGTTATGGGGTGAGGGTTAGTGTTATTCTTAGTGTAAAATTAAGTATTAGGTTTATAATTTGGTTTAGGATTAGCTTTAGATTTAGGGTTAGGATCTGGGTTAGGGTACTGTTATGGTTACGTTAATGCTGAGGTTCAATGTAGGGTTAGGGTTAGGATTAGATTAGTTTGATAACTAAATTAGGGTTAGGGCTAGGTTTAGGGTCAGCAGTTAAGTTTAGGGTTATTTTTAGTGTAAAATTTAAGGTTACGGTTAGGTTTAGGGTTAGAGTTAGGCTTAATTTTTAGGGTTACAGTTGGTATTAGGTTAGTGTTTGGGATATATTTAAGGCTTGGATTTATTTAGGGTTAGTGTTAGGGTTAGAGTTAGTTTTATAGTTAAATTACGATTAGGCCTAGGTTTATGCTCAGAGGTTAAAGTTAGAGTTATTTAAGTGTAAAATTTAGGGTTAGGGTTAGGATTAGATTTAGGGTTATGGTTATGATTAGTGTTAGGGTTAGAGTTAGTGTGAGGGTGGGGTTAGGTTTAGGGTTAGCTTTAGGATTAGGGTTAGAGTTAGGGTTAGGTTTAGGTTTAGCATTATGGTTTGTGTTAGGGTAACAGTTATGATTAGGTTTAGGGTTATAGTTAGGGTGAGGGTGGGGTTAGGGTTAGGGTTAGCGTTAGGATTAGGGTTAGAATTCGGGTTAGGGTTAGGTTTAGCATTGTGGTTTGTGTTAGGGTTTCAGTTATGATTAGGGTAAGGGTTAGGGTAAGGGATAAGAGTTAGGATTAGTGTTAGGTTTAGGATTAGGGTTAGGATTAGTTATGGTTATGGTTAGGTTAGGGATAGGGTTAAGGTTGTGTTAGGGATATGGTTAGGGTTAGGGTAAGAGATTAGAGTTAGGATTAGTGTTAGGGTTAGAATTAGAATTAGAGTTAGTTTAGGGTTACAGTTAGGGTTAGGGTTAGTTTAGAGTTAGGATAGGGTAATTGTTACTCTTAGGGTTAAAGTTCACATGAGGTTTAGGGTTATCATTAGGGTTTGATATTATGTTTTGGGTTTCAGTTCGATTTAGGGTTAGGTTTATGGTTAGGGTTAGGTTTAGGTTTAGGTTAGATTTTGGGTTAGGGATAGGGTTAGGGCAAGAGTTTAGAGTTAGGAGTAGTGTTAGGGTTATTTTTAGGGTTAGGGTTATGTTAGAGATAGGTTTAGGGTTAGGGTTGGGGTTAAGGTTAGGGTTAAGTTAGCGTTAGGTTTAGAGTTAGGATTAGGGTTAGGTTTAGGTTTAGCATAGGGTTAGGGTTAGGATTAGGATTAGGGAAAGACGTTAGAGTTAGAGTTAGTGTTAGAGTTAGAGATAGGATTAGGAATAGATTATGGTTAGGGTTAAGGTTAGGCTTAGGTTTAAGTTAGGTTTAGGATTAGGGTGTGTTAGTGTTAGGGTTAGTATTAGGGTTAGGGTAAGAGATTATAGTTAAGATAGTTTTGGTTCGGGTTAGGGTTAGGATAGGGTTAGGGTTACTTTGAGAGTTAAGGTTAGCATTATTTTTAGGATTAGGTTTAAGGTATGGGGTAAGGTTTATGGTTATTCTTAGTGTAAAATTTTGGATTAGGTTTAGG
>NW_011889381.1:46784-53482 GCF_000151845.1 Pteropus vampyrus
TTTAAGGTATGGGGTAAGGTTTATGGTTATTCTTAGTGTAAAATTTTGGATTAGGTTTAGGGTTAGGGTTAGGTTTAGGGTTTAGGGTTCGGGTTTGTCTTAAGCTTAGGGTTAGGCTTTGGTTAGATCAGGGGAAGCGTTAAGTTTACTGTTAAGTTTCACGTTAGTATTAGGTTTATAGTCAGTGTTAGTGTTACATTGAAGGTTGGGTTAGCTTCGATTTTGCGTTAGTTTTAAAGTATGGGTTAGGTTTAGGGTTATTCTTAGTGTTAAATTTAACGTTAGGGTTAAAATTACGGTTAGGATTAGCTTTAGTTTTAGGGTTAGGATCAGGGTTAGGTTTAGGATTACGGTTAAAGTTAGGATTTAAGGTAGGGTAGCGTTAGTTTTAGGGTTAGGGTTATTATAAGAAGTAGCATTAGGGTTACCATTAGTGTTAGTGTTAGGGTTAGGATTTAGGATTAGTGTTAGGTTTAGGTTAGTGTTAGGGTTACCATAAGGGTTCATGTTAGGATTACTTTAGGTGTAGGTTTATGGTTATATTTAGGGTTCAGGTTAGTCTGTGTTAGGGTTATTCTTAGGGAAAGTGTTAGTGTTAGTTAGGGTTAGCTATAGTTTAGTTTTATGGTGGTTAGGGGAAGAAGATAGGGTTAGTGTTATTGTTAGTGTAAAATTTAAGTTTAGGCTTAGAGCTAGGGTTAGAGTTATATTCAGGGTAAGAGGTAAGAGTAAGGATTAATGTTAGGGTTAGGGTTAGGTTAGCATTAGGGTTATGTTTAGAGTTAGGCTTAGAGTTAGTGTCAGGTTACCTTTAACGTAGGGTTAGGTTTATGTTTAGGGTTAGAGTTATGGTTAGGTTTAGGTTAGAGTTAGCGTTAGGGTTAGGGTTAGTGTTAGAGTTAGGATTAGCTTTAGGTTGAGATTTAGGGTTAGTATAAGAGTTTAGAGTTAGGGTTAGGATTAGGGTTAGGTTTAGATTTAGCTTTAGTTTCAACGTTAGTATCAGGGATAGGTTTAGGGGTTAAGGTAAAGATTAGTTTAGGTTTAGAGTAGGGTAATGGTTTATGGTTAGTGCTATTGTTAGTGCAAAATTTATGGTAAGAATTAGATTTAAGGTTAGGATTAGTTTTAGTTTTAAGTTTACGATCAGGGTTCAGGTTAATGCTAGGGTTAAGGTTAGAGTTAGGGTTAGGGTTAGAGTTAATGTTAGGGTAAGGGTTAGGTTATGGTAAGGTTTTAGGTTTAGGGTTATTGTTAGTGTAAAATTTAGGGTTAAGATTAGTGTTAGGGTTAGGGTTGGAAATAGGTTTAGACGTAGCTTTAGTTATAGGGTTAGGATTAGGATTAGGGTCTAGATTAGGGTTAGGGTTACGGTCAAGATTAGGGTTACAGTTAGGATTAGTGTTAGTTTTAGGGTTAGCTTTAAGTTTAAAACTATGGTTATTGTTAGTGTAGTATTTGGTAAGAGTTTAGAGGTAGAATTAATGTTCGGAATAGGGTTAGGATTAGGTTATGCTTAGGGTTACTGTAGTGTTCGGGTTAGGTTTAGTTTAGGGATAGGTTTATATTTAGGGTTTGGATTAGGGTAAGGTTTAGGTTTTGGTTAGTGTTAATGTTAGCTTTTTGTTTAGGGTTAGCTTTAGTTTTAGCGTTAGGATTACTGTAAGGGATACAGTTAGGGTTATTGTTAGTGTAAAATTTAGCGTTAGGGTTAGAATTAGGGTTATGATTAACTTTAGTTTTATGGTTAGTGCCAGGGTTAGGGTTAGAATTAGGGTAAGTGTTTAGAATTAGAACTAATGCTAGGGTTAGAGTTAGGGTTAGGGTTTTGTTTAAGTTAGGGTTAGAGTATTTATTAGGGTCCACATTAGGCTTACTATAGGGTTAGGTTTATGGTTAGAGTTAGCATTAGGTTTAGATTAAGGTTAGGGTTAGAGTTAGGGTGAGTGTTATAGTTAGGGTTAGCTTTAGTTTTAGGGTTAGGGTAAGGGTAAGCAGTTAATTTTAGAGTTATTGTTAGTGTCAAATTTAGTGTTAGGTGTAGAATTAGGGTTAGGATAAGCTTTAGTGTTAGGGTAGGATCAGGGTTAAGGTTAGTGTTAGGGTTATCTTTAGAATTATGGTTAGCCTTAGCTTGATTTTTTGGGTTAGGAGAACTGTTATGGTTAATGTTATTTTTAGGGTTAGGGATATGGTTATTTTTAGGATTAGGTTAGTTAGGCTTATCGTTAGGTTTTGGTGAAGGTTTAGGTTAGGAGTCGGTTTATGGTTAGGGTTAGGATTAGGGTTATGTTTAGATTAGGGTGAGGGTTAGGGTTAATATTAGTGTTAGGATTAGGATAAGCTTTAGCATTAGTGTTAGGATGAGGGTTACGGTTAGGTATAAAATTATGGTTAGCATTATATTTAGTTTTAGGGTTAGTATCAGGTTTACGGTTAATGTTAGGGTTAAAGTTAGAGTTAGGGTTAGTTTTAGACTTAAAGTTAGATTTAGGGTTAGGTTTAGGATTAGGGGTTATGGTTAGTTGTAAGTTTAAAATTTAAGATTATGGTTAGTTTTAGGGTTAGAGTTAGAATTAGGGTTAGGATAAGCTTTAGTTTTATTGTTATGATCAGAATTAGCGTTAGGGTTATGGTAAAGGTTAGGGTTTAAGGTTAGAGTTAGGGTAAGGTTAGAGTTAAGTGTTAGGGTTAGGGTTAGGGTTACTATTACATTTAAGTTTAGGGTTAGGATTAGGTTAGTGTTCGGGATACCGTTAGGGTTCGGGTTAGGATTTGATTAGGGGTAGGTTTAAGGTTACATTTAGGGTTAGTGTTAGGTGTAGCTTAGGGTTATGCTTAGGGATATGGTTAGTGTTAGGGTTAGGGTTAGCTATAGTTTAGAGTTAAAATCAGGGTAAGGAGTTATTCTTAGTGTAAAATTTAGGATTAGGGTTAGAATTAGTGTTAGGGTTCGCTTTAGATTTAGGGTTCGGATCTGGGTTAGGGTTAGTGTTAGAGTTACGTTTAAGGTTAGGTTTACATTTATGGTTAAGGTTAGGGTTAGAGTGAACTTTCGGGTTAAATTAAGGTTATGTTTGGGTTTAGGGTCAGGGGTTAAATTTAGGAGTATTGTTAGTGTAAAATTTGCGTTAGGATTAGGGTTAAGGTTAGGTTTAGGGTTTAGGGTTAGTTTTGTGTTAAGCTTAGGGTTAGGATTAGGGTTATGGTTAGGGTGAGGTCTTGGGATATAGTTAGGATTCGTGTTAGGGTAAGGATTATGGTTAGGGTTAGGGTTTTTATTAGGATTAGGATTAGCTTTAGTTTTATGGATAGGTTAAGTGTTAGTGTGAGGGTTAGAGTTAGGATTACCTTTAGGTTTAATGTACGGTTTAGTTTTCTGCTCGGTTTATGGTTAGGATCAGGGTTAGTTTTATGTTGGTGGTAGGGTTTGGCTAGGTTTATGATTAAGGTTAGGGTACGGTTAGTGTTATGGTTTAGGATTGGGGTTAGGGTTAGTGTTAGGGTTAGGGTTGGGATAGGTTAGGTTAGGGTTAGGGTTATATTTAGGGTAGTTTTAGGGTTAGGGTTAGTTTAGGTTTATGATTAAGGTTACGGTAATGGATTACAGTTTTAGTTATTGTTAGTGTAAACTTTAGGGTTAGGGTTAATGTTAGTTTTAGGATTAGATTTAGTTTTAGAGTTAAGATCAGGGTTAGAGTTAGGGTTAGTGTTAGGGTTTTAGGGTTAGTCTTAGGGTTAGAGATAGGATTCGGTCTCTTGTTAGAATTACAGTTAGGGTTATGGTTAGGGTTAGGGTTAGGGTTAGGGTTGGGTAAGTGGTTTGGGTTAGTGTTTTTGTTTGTTTAAAATTTGACGATGAGTTATTGTTACGGTTATGGTTAGAATTAGGGTTAGAATTAGCTTTAGATCTGGTTGGGATCGGGTTAACGTTAGGGTTAGTGTTATTGTTAGGCTTTATTTTTACGGTTAAGGCTAGGGTTAGGGTTAGTGTTATGGTAAGGGTTTAGCGTTCCTGTTATAGTTTCGCTAGGGTTAAGTTTAGGTTAGGTTTAGGGTAAGAGGTTAGAGTTAGGATTAGTGTTATGGTTAGGAATGGGTTTAGGGTTAGGTTAGGTTTAGGGTTTGCATTAAGGTTAGTTCCGCGTTATGATAAGGCTTAGCTTTAGCTTTAGATTTAGGGTTAAGATAAGGGGTTAAGGTTAGTGTCATTTTTAGTGTAAAATTTAGGTTTAGAATTAGAATTAAAGTTAGGATTAGCTTTAGTTTTAGTGTGAGGGTCAGGTTTAGTTTAGTGTTAGAGTTAAGGTTAGGTTTAGGGTTATGGTTATGGTTATGGTTAGTTTTAGAGTAAATGTTATGTTTAAGATTAGCTTTAGGGTAAGGGGTCAATTTTAGGTTTATTTTTAGTGTGAAATTTAGGGTTAGGGTTAGTGTTAGTGTTCAGGTTAGAATTAGGTTTAGGATTAACTTTAGTTTTAGTGTTAGAATCAGTATTTGGGTTAATGTTAGGGTTAGGGTTAGGGTATGTTTTAGACTTAAAGTTACATTTAGAGTTAGGTTTAGGATACTGGATTAGGTTTAGTTTTATTTGTTTAAAATTTTTAGTTAGGGTTACAGTTAGGGTTAACGATTGTGTTTAAGATTAGGATTAGCAGTAGGGTTTAGTTTAGGGTTAAGGTTAAGGTTAGCATTAGGGTTAGGTTTAGCTTTACATTAATGTTAGGTTTATTGTTAGGTGTTAGGGATAGGGTTATTCTCAGTGTAAAATTTATGCTTAAGGTTAGAATTAGTGTTAGTATTAGCTTTATTTTTGGGGTTAGGATCAGGATTAGAGTTAGAGTTAAGGTTAAGGTTAGAGTTAACATTTAGGGTTAGGTTTATGGTTAGAATAAGGTGTTAAGGCTAGTGTTAGTGTTAGGGTTAGGGTTAGGGTTAGGTTTAAATTAGGGTTCTGGTTAGAGGTAAAATTAGGGTTAGGGTTAGGGTTATTGTTAGTTTTCAATTCAGGGTTAGGTTTACTGTTAAGTTGGAGTTAGGATAGAGTTAGTATTAAGGTTAGGTTTAGGGCTAGAGTTATGTTTAGAGTTATGGTTGGGGTAAGTGGTTAGTTTTAGGGTTAGTATTAGGTTTAGGGTTAGCGTTAGACTTTCATTAAGGTATGGGTTACCATTAGGGTTGCTTTTAGGTTTAGATTAGGGTTAGGTTTATGGTTAGGGTTAGGGTTAGATTTAGGTTAGGGGTAGGGTTAGAGTTAGAGTTAATGTTAAAGTTAAGGATAAGTTTTAGGTTTAGGGTTTGGGTTAGAGTAAGGGGTTAGGGTTAGAGTTAATTTTAATGTAAAATTTATCATTAGGGTTAGAATTAGAGTTAAGATTAGCTTTAGTTTTAGGGTTAGGATCAGGGTTTTGGTTAGTATTTGGCTTAGATTTATGGTTAGGATTCAGGATTAGAGTGAAGGCTAGGATTAGGTTTAGGCTTACAGTTAGAATTCGGTTAGGGTTAGGGTTACCGTTAGGTCAGTTAAGGTTTATTTTAGTGTTATGTTTATGGATAGGTTTAGGATTAGTTTTAGGTTTAGGTTAGGATTAGGTTTATGATTAGGATAAGCTTTAGTGTAAGGTTTAGTATCAGGGTTAAAGTTAGTGTCAGGGTTAGGGTTAAATTAATAGTTATCATTACTTAGTTGTTAGGGTTAGAATCAGGGATCGGGTTAATGTTAGGGTTAAGGTTAGAGTTACGGTTAGTTTTAGACTTAAAATTAGATTTAGGGTTATGTTTAGGAGAAAGGGTTAGGGTTAGTGTTATTCTTACTTTAACAGTGTTAGGGTTAGGGTTAGCTATAGTTTAGAGTTAAAATCAGGGTAAGGAGTTAGAGCTGCTGATATTTTTAGTGTAATGTTTCAGGTTAAGGGTTTGAATTAGGATTATGATTAGCTTTAGTTTTATGACTAGGATCAGGGTTAGGGTTAATGTTAGGGTTAATGTTAGTGTTACAGTTAGTTTTATGGTTAAAATTAGGGTTACGTTTAGAATTATGGTTAGGATTAACTTTAGATTTAGGGTTAGGTCTGGATTGGGGTTAGTGTTAGGGTTACTTTTAAGATTTCAGTTGGATTTAGGGTTAGGTTTAAGGTTAGAGTTAGTGTTACAGTTAAATTTGTGTTGGAATAGGTTTAGGTTCGGGAGTTAAGGACTGGTTTATTGTTAGTGCAAAATTAAGGTTAGGGTTAAAGTAAGAGGTTAGAGTTAGTTTCGTGTTAGCCCACGTTTTAGAGTTAGGGTTACGTTAAGCTTAGGGTTAGAGTTAGGGTTAGAGTTTAGGGATAAGTTTAGGGTTAGCGTTAGGTTTACGGTTTGGGTTAGGTTTACTGTAACAGTTAAGGTTAGCGTTAGGGTTAGTATAAGACTTTAGATTTAGGTTTTGTTAGGGTTAGTGTTACCGTTAGGGTTACGTTAAGGTTAGAGTTAAGGTTAGGGTTAGATTTAGGGTTAGGTTATGTTAAGGATTAGAGTTGAGTTTAGGATTTAGGGTTAGGGTTAGGGTTTAGATTTAGTGTTAGGGTTAGATTTATTGTTAGGTTTAGGGTTCCTGTTAGTGTTAAGGTTAGCATTAGGTATAGGGTTAGGGTTAGGGTATGGGTTTAGCGTTCTGGTTATTCTTAGTGTAAATTTAGGGGTAGGGTTAGTGTTAGGGT
>NW_011889381.1:53532-53861 GCF_000151845.1 Pteropus vampyrus
GTGTTAGGGTAAGGGTTAGAGTTTGCGTTATGATTAGGGTTAGGGATAGTGTTCCTGATAGGTTTAAGATTAGCGTTAGGTTAGTTTAGGATATGCGGTTAGTGTTAAGGTTATTCTTAGTGTAAAATTTAGGGTTAGGGTTAGAATTAGTTTTAGGATTAGCTTTAAATTTAGGGTTATAACCTGGGTTAAGGTTAGTGTTAGTGTTATGTTTAAAATTTGGGTTAGATTTAGGGATGGGTTTAGGTTTAGGGTTAGCATAAGAATTTAGAGTTCGAATTAGTGTTTGGTTCAGTGTTAGGGTAGGTTTAGAGTTAGGGTTAGGTTTG
>NW_011889381.1:53911-54231 GCF_000151845.1 Pteropus vampyrus
ATATGTTTATGGTTAGGGTTAGGATTAGGGTTAGTTTTAAGTTAGGGTTAGGGTTAGGATTAGTGTTAGGGTTAGGATCAGCTTTTGTGTTAATGTTAGGATCAGGGTTAACGTTAGTGTTAAGGTTAGGTTTAAAATTATGGTTAGCATTAGCTTTAGTTTTAGGGTTAGGATCAGGGTTCGGGTTAATGTTAGGTTTAGTTTTAGACTAAAAGTGAGATTAAGGGTTAGATCTAGGATTAGAGGTTAGGAGTAGCATTATTAGTTTAAAATTAAAGTAAGGGTAGTGTTAGGTTTAGAGTTAGATTAAGGGTTGGATT
>NW_011889381.1:54281-56199 GCF_000151845.1 Pteropus vampyrus
ATAGGGTTAATGTTAGTGTTATGGTGAGCTTTAGGTTTAGAGTTAGGGTTAGTGTAAGGAGTTAGGGTTAGAGTTATTGTTAGCGTAAAAATATGATTAGGAATAGAATTAGCGTTAGGATTAGCTTTAGTTTTAGTATTAGGATCAGGGTTCGGGTTAATGTTAGGTTTAGGGTTGCAGTTAGGGTTTAGGATTAGGGTGAGCATTAAGATTAGAGCTAGGGTTAGGGTTAGGATTAGGTTAGCATTAGGCTTACCTTTAGGCTTTAGTTAAGGTTTAGTTTAGCGATATGTTTATGGTTAGGGTTAGAATTAGGGTTAGTTTTAAGTTAGGATTAGGGTTAGGATTAGTGTTAGTGTCAGGATCAAGGTTAACGTTAGTGTTAAGGTTAGGTTTAAAATTATGGTTAGCATTAGCTTTAGTTTTAGGTTTAGGATCAGGGTTCGGGTTAATGTTAGGGTTAGTTTTAGACTAAAAGTGAGATTAAGGGTTAGGTCTAGGATCAGAGGTTAGGGGTAGCGTTATTAGTTTAAAATTTAAGGTAAGGGTAGTGTTAGGTTTAGAGTTAGAATTAAGGATTGGATTAGCTTTAGTTTTAGGGTTAGTATCAGGGTTAGGTCTAGGCTTACGGTTAGGGTTAAGGTTAAGGTTAGGTTTAGGGTTCGATAATTGTTAGAATTACGGGTTAGGGTTAGTGTTAGCTATAGTTTAAGTTTACAGTTAAATTAAGGGGTTATGGTTAGTGTTATTGTTAGTGTAAAATTTAGGGTTAGGATTAGAAGTAGGGTTAGGATTAGCTTTAGTTTTAGGGTTTGGATCAGTGTTATGGTCAATGTTAACATTAAGGTTACAGTTAGGGTGAGAGTTAGAGTTAAAGTTAGGGTTAGGTTTAGGTTTAGCATCAGAGGTTAGGGTTAGGGTTATTGTTAGTGTAAAATTTGGGGTTAGTATTAGTTTTAAGGTTAGGGTTAGAATTAGGATTAGAGTTAAGTTTAGGATTATGGTTAGTGTTAATGATAGAGTTAGGTTTAGGTTTAGAATTAGAGCTAGAGTTAGTATTAGGGCAAGAGGTTAGAATTAGGATTAATGTTAGTGTTAGATTTAGCGCTAGGGTTATGTTAGTGTTAGCATTAGGGTTAGGGTAAGGGTTAGCTTTAGGTTAAGGTTAAGGTTAGGGTAAGACTTTAATGTTAGGATTAGTGTTATGGTTATGGTTAGGGTTAGGGTTAAGTTAGAGTTAGGGTTAGGGTTTGAGTTAGGGTTAGGTTTAGCATTATGCTTTTTGTTAGGGTTACAGTTATATTTAGGGTTAGGGTTAGGTTTAGCATTATGGTTCTTGTTAGGGTTACAGTTATTTGTAGGGTTAGGGTTAGTGAAAGAGGTTAGGGGCAGGATTAGTGTTAGGGTTAGGATTAGTGTTAGCATTAGTTTAGGATTAGGTTTAGGTTAGGGTTAGGGTTATAGTTAGGGTTAGGATTAGAATTCAATGTTATGGTTAGAGTTAGGGTTAGGGTTACTTTTAGGGATAGGGATAGGTTTAGGGTTAGAGTTAGGGTTAGGGATAGGTTTATTGTTAGTGTTAGGCTAAGGGTTAGGGTTAGGTTTACTGTCAGGGTTAAGATAAGCATTGGTTATAGGGTTAGGGTTAGGTTATGGGATTGGGGTTATGGTTAGATTTAGGATTAATGTTAGGGTTAGTGTATGGAGTTAGAATTCGAGTTATTCTTAGCGTAATTTTAGGATTATGGTTAAAATTAGGGTTAGGATTAGCTTTAGATTTGTGATTATGTTTAGGCTTTGAGTTCATTTTAGAAGTAAATTAGTGGTTAGGTTTAGGGTCAGAGGTTAAGGTTATGCTATTGATAGTGGAAAGTTTAATATTTAGTTTTAGGGTTATGTTTAGTTTTAGCGTTATAGT
>NW_011889381.1:56829-59980 GCF_000151845.1 Pteropus vampyrus
TTAGGGGCAGGATTAGTGTTAGGGTTAGGATTAGTGTTAGCATTAGTTTAGGATTAGGTTTAGGTTAGGGTTAGGGTTAGAGTTAGGGTTAGGATTAGAATTCAATGTTACGGTTAGGGTTAGGGTTAGGGTTACTTTTAGGGATAGGGATAGGGTTAAGGTTAGAGTTAGGGTTAGGAATAGGTTTATTGTTAGTGTTAGGCTAAGGGTTAGGGTTAGGTTTACTGTCAGGGTTAAGATAAGCATCAGTTATAGGGTTAGGGTTAGGTTATGGGATTGGAGTTATGGTTAGATTTAGGATTAATGTTAGGGTTAGTGTATGGAGTTAGAATTCGAGTTATTCTTAGTGTAATTTTAGGATTATGGTTAAAATTAGGGTTAGGATTAGCTTTAGATTTGTGATTATGTTTAGGCTTAGAGTTTGTTTTCGAGGTAAATTAGTGTTATGGTTAGGTTTAGGGTCAGAGGTTAAGGTTATGCTATTGATAGTGGAAAGTTTAATATTTAGTTTTAGGGTTATGTTTAGTTTTAGCGTTATATTTTGGGATAGGGATACCATTATGTTTAAGACTTGGGTTTCGGTTAGAGGTTAGAGTTAAAATTAATGATAGGGTCAGGTTTAGGGTTAGGATTAGTTTAGTTTTAGGGTTAGTGTTACGTTTACGTTAGGTTTAAGTTTAGGGTTAGGTTTATGGTAAGAGTTTAGATTTAGGTTTGGGGTTAGGGTTAGGCTTTCGGTTACGCTTAGCATTATGTTTTGGTTTATGTTTATAGTTAGGGATAGGGTAAGAGGTTAGATTTAGGATTACTGTTAGAGTTAGGATTAGGGATAGGATTAGTTTAGGATTGGTGTTAGGGTTTGGTTTAGTTTAGTCTTAGGGTTACGGTTAGTGTTAGAGTTAGGGTTAGGGTTAAGGTTACTGTTATTGTTAAGGATAGGGTTAGGGTT
The DNA here is from genome assembly GCF_000151845.1 of Pteropus vampyrus. Classification (NCBI taxonomy): domain Eukaryota; kingdom Metazoa; phylum Chordata; class Mammalia; order Chiroptera; family Pteropodidae; genus Pteropus; species Pteropus vampyrus. The sequence goes on from NW_011889381.1 coordinate 57,779, forward strand.
AGGGTTAAGGTTAGTGTTAGTTTTAGAGATAAATTAGCGTTAGGGGTAGGTTTCGGGTTCGATTATTGGTAGAATTACGGGTTAGGGTTAGTGTTAGCTATAGTTTAAGTTTACAGTTAAATTAAGGGGTTATGGTTAGTGTTATTGTTAGTGTAAAATTTAGGGTTAGGATTAGAAGTAGGGTTAGGATTAGCTTTAGTTTTAGGGTTTGGATCAGTGTTATGGTCAATGTTAACATTAAGGTTACAGTTAGGGTGAGAGTTAGAGTTAAAGTTAGGGTTAGGTTTAGGTTTAGCATCAGAGGTTAGGGTTAGGGTTATTGTTAGTGTAAAATTTGGGGTTAGTATTAGTTTTAAGGTTAGGGTTAGAATTAGGATTAGAGTTAAGTTTAGGATTATGGTTAGTGTTAATGATAGAGTTAGGTTTAGGTTTAGAATTAGAGCTAGAGTTAGTATTAGGGCAAGAGGTTAGAATTAGGATTAATGTTAGTGTTAGATTTAGCGCTAGGGTTATGTTAGTGTTAGCATTAGGGTTAGGGTAAGGGTTAGCTTTAGGTTAAGGTTAAGGTTAGGGTAAGACTTTAATGTTAGGATTAGTGTTATGGTTATGGTTAGGGTTAGGGTTAAGTTAGAGTTAGGGTTAGGGTTTGAGTTAGGGTTAGGTTTAGCATTATGCTTTTTGTTAGGGTTACAGTTATATTTAGGGTTAGGGTTAGGTTTTAGGTTTAGGGCTATATTTACGGTTAGGGTTAAGGTAAGCATTAGCTTTAGATTTAGGATTAGGGTATGAAGTTATGGTTAGGGTCATTTTTAGTGTAAAATTTAGGGTTAGGGCTAGAATTATGGTTAAGATTATCTTTAGATTTAGGTTTAAGATCTGGGTTAGCATTACTGTAAAGGTTAAGTTTATGGTTTGGTTTCGATTTATGAATAGGTTTAGGGTTAGATTTAGTTTTAGAGTTAAATTAGGCTTAGGGGTGCTTTAGGTCAGGAGTTAAAATTATGGTTAATGTTAGTGTAAAATTTAGGGTTTGGTTTAGGATTATGCTTAAATTTAGGTTTTGGGGTTACAGTTCGTGTTAAGCTTAGCGTTAGCTTTAGGGTTAGATTTAGGTTTCGCATTATGGTTTGGTTAGGGTTACAGATATGTTTAAGGTTAGGGCTCGAGTAAGAGGTAGAGTTAGGATTATTGTTAGGGTTAGGATTAGGGTCAGGATTAGTGTAGGGTTTGGGTTAGTGTTAGGTTTAATTTAGCATTAACATTAGGGTTAGGGTATAGAAAAAGTGTTTAGAGTTAGGATTATTTTTTAGGATTACAGTTAGAGTTATCATTAGGATTATGGTTAGGGTTAGGGTTAGGTTTAGGGTAAGTTTTAGAGTTAGGATTAGTATTAGGGTTAAGATTAGTTTTAGGGTTACATTAAGGTTATGGTTAGGCTCAGGGTTAGACGTTGGGTTAGGATTAGGGTTAGGTTTGGTGATAGTCATAGGGTTAGGGTTAGAGTTAGGTTTAGGTTTAGGATTAAGGTTATACTTAGTGAAATATTAAGGGTTAGTGTTAGAGTTAGAGTTAAGATTAGGTTTAGATTTAGGGTGACTATCTGGGTTAGGGTTAGTGTTAGGTTTACATTTAAGGTTGGGGTTAGATTTAGAATTAGGGTTAGGGTTAGAGTTAGTTTTAGAGTTAAATTAGGCTTAGGGTTAGGTTTAGGATCGGGTTTAAAGTTAGGGTTATTGTTGGGAGGAAAATTTAGGGTGAGTGTTAGCGTTAGCGTTAGGTTTAGGGTTTAGTGTTAGGGTCGATGTTAGGCTTAGGGTTAGTGTGAGGGTTAGGTTTAGCATTATGATTTGAGTGAGGTTTACAGTAATGTTTAGAGTTAGGGTTTAGGTAAGAGGGTAGAGTTAGGATTAGTTTTATGGTTAGGGTTAGGGTTAGTTTTAGGTTTACGGTTATGGTTAGGATTTGGTTAGAATTAGAATTAGGATAGACTTTAGTTCAGAAATATGGTAAGTGTTAGGGTTAGGATTACCTTTAGTGTTCCAGTAAGGTTTAGTTTACGGGTCGGTTTATGGTTAAGTTTAGGGTTAGGTTTAGGTAAGTGTTAGTATTAGCTGTAGATTCAGGTTCAGTATCTTGGTTAGTGTTAGTGTTAGAGTTACATTTAAATTTACGGTTATATTTAGGTTTAAGTTTAGAGTTAGC
>NW_011889381.1:60030-60753 GCF_000151845.1 Pteropus vampyrus
GGTTAGGGTTAAGGTTACTGTTATTGTTAAGGATAGGGTTAGGGTTAGGGTTAAGGTTAGTGTTAGTTTTAGAGATAAATTAAGGTTAGTGTTAGTTTTAGGGTCAGAATTTAAGGTTAGGGTTATTGTTATTTTAAAAAAATTAGAGTTAGGGATAGTTTTATGGTTAGAATTAGGGTTAGGTTTAGGGTTTAGGTTTATGGATGGTTTTAGACTTAGGGTTAGTGTTATCATTAGGGTTAGATTTAGTGTTAGGTTTAGCGTTATGTTTTGGGTTAGTTTTACAGTTATATTTATGGTTAGGGTTAGAGTAAGAGGTTAGAGTTAAAATTAGCATTAGAGTTAGGATTAGTTTTAGGAGTAGTTTAGTATTACGGTTAGGGTTAGTTTTAGGGTTAGGATTAAGGTTAGATTTAGGCTTATGGTTTAGGGTAGGGTTAGTATTAGTGTTAGGTTTAGACTTCGGTGTACTGTAGCGAATAAGATTAGCGTTAGGTTTGGGGTTAGGGTTAGTGTATGAGATTATGGTTCTGGTTAGTGTTAAGATTAGCATTAAGGTTAGCATTTGGTTCAGGGTTATGATTAGCGTGTTTTTTTAGGGTTATGTTAGGGTTAAGTTTAGGGTTAGGATTAGTTTTAGGGTTAGGGTGAGGAGTCGGGTTCGGTTAAGGTTATGGTTATTGTTAGAGTTAGTGTTAAAGTTTAGGGTTAGGGTATGGGGTT
>NW_011889381.1:61548-65442 GCF_000151845.1 Pteropus vampyrus
TTAGACTTCGGTGTACTGTAGCAGATAAGATTAGCGTTAGGTTTGAGGTTAGGGTTAGTGTATGAGATTATGGTTCGGGTTAGTGTTAAGATTAGCATTAAGGTTAGCATTCGGTTCAGGGTTATGTTTAGCGTGTTTTTTTAGGGTTATGTTAGGGTTAAGTTTAGGGTTAGGGTAAGAGTTTAGAGTTAAGATTAGTTTTAGGGTTAGGGTGAGGAGTCGGGTTCGGTTAAGGTTATGGTTATTGTTAGAGTTAGTGTTAAAGTTTAGGGTTAGGGTATGGGGTTAGTGTTAGGGTTATTCTTAATGCAAAATTTAGGGTTAGGGTGAGAATCAGGGTTAGGATTAGCTTTAGATTTAGGTTTTGGGTTAGGGTTACAGATATGTTTAGAGTTAGGGTTAGGATAAGAGGTTAGAGTTAGGATTAGTGGTAGGGCTAGCGTTACGGTTAGGAATACATTTGGTTTAGGTTTAGGTTAGGGTTAAGTTTAGGGTTAAGGTTAGGGTAAGAATTTAGAGTTAGTATTAATGTTAGGGTTAGGGTTAAGGTTAAGTTAGGGTTAGAGTTTGGGTTAGGATTAGTTTTAGGTTTCGGATTAGTTTTAGGATTATGTTTAGAATTAGGATAAGGTTTAGTTTTATTTGTTTGGTTAGGATTAGGGATAGAGTTGGAGTTAGGGTTGAATTAGGGTTAGGGTTATGTTTAGGGTTAGAGTTAGGGAGAGTATTACCCATAGGGTTCAAGTAAGGTTAATTTAGGAGTAGGTTTATGGTTAGGGTTAAGGTTAGCTTTATTTTAGGTTAGGGTTAAGTGTAGGGTTAAAGTTAGGTTTAGGGCTAGTGTTAGGTTATGGTTTAGTTTAGGGTTAGGGTTAGGGTTAGGGTACGAGATTAGAGTCAGGATTAATTTAAGGGTTAGTGTTAGGGGTAGGGTTCCGTTATGGTTAGAGTTAGGGTTAGAGTTAGGGTTAAGGTTTAGGGTTAAGTTATAAGGATAGTGTTAGGGTTATTCTTAGTGTAAAATTTAGGATTAGGGTTAGAATTAGTGTTAGGGTTCGCTTTAGATTTAGGGTTAGGCTTAGAATTAGGGTTAGAAATAGCTTTAGATTTAGGGTTAGGATCTGGGTTAGGGTTACTGTTAGGGTTAAGTTGAAGTTTTTGGTTAGATTTAGCCTCAGGGTTAGGGTTAGAGTTAGTTTTAGAATTAAATTAGGTTTAGGGTTAGTTTTAGGGTCAGTGGTTAAGTATAGGTTTATTATTAGTGCAAAATTTAGGGTTACGTTTAGGGTTAGTTTTAGCTTTCTGTTTTAGGGGTAGGGTTGGTATTAGGCTTAGGGTTAAGGTTAGGGTTAGGTTTAGGGTTACCGTTAGGCTTAAGTTTAGCGTTTGGTTTAAAGTTAGTGTTAGGTTATGGGCTTAGGGTTTGGGTTAGGTTTAGGTTTTGGTTTAGGGTTCGGGTAAAGTTTAATTTTAGGGTTAGAGTTAGTGTTACTGTTAAAGTTAAGGTTAGCATTAGGTTTAGTGTTGGATTTAGGGTATGGGTTAGAGTTTGGGTTATTATTAGTGTAAAATTTAGGTTTAGGGTTAGAATTAGGGTTAGGATTAGCTTTAGATTCAGGATTAGGATCTGGGGTGGTTTAGTCTTATGGTTACATTTAAGTTTCGGTTAGACTGAGGGTTGGTGTTAGGATTAGTGTTAGTTTTAGAGTTAAATTAGGGTTAGGGTTACATTTAGGGTCAGAAGTTATGATTAGGATTATTGTTAGTGTATAATTCATGTTTAAGTTTAGGTTTTGGGTTAGTTTTAATGTTATGGTTTGGGTTAGGGATATCATTATCTTTAAGTTTAGGGTTAGGGTAAGAGGGTAGAGTTAGAATTAATGTTAGTGTTAGGATTACGGTATAAATTACTTTAGCTTATGTTTAAGGTTAGGTTTACATTATGTTTAAGGTTCGGGTCAGGGTTAGGGTAAGAGTTTAGAGTTACGATTAGTGTTAGTGTCAGGGTTAAGGTTAGGTTTAAGTTAGGGTGATGGTTAGGGTTAGGGTAGGTTAGTTTTGCGATATGGTTTGGGATAGGGTTATAGTTATGTTTAGTGATAGAGTTAGGGTAAGAGGTTAGAGTTATGATTAGTGTTAGGGTTAGGGTTAAGGTTAAGTTTAAGTTAGGGTTAGGGTTAGAGTTAAGTTTAGGTTTAGGTTTAGGTTTAGGTTAGGGTTAGAGTTAAGATTAGGGTTTAGAGTTATAGTTAGGATTAGGGTTACGATTAGGTTTAAGGTTAGGATTACTTTTAGGGTTAAGGATAGGTGTATGGTAAAGGTTAGAATTAGGGTTAGGTTTAGGGTTAGGATTTGGGTTAGGTTTAGCGTTATGATTTGGGTTAGGATTACAGTTATATTTAGGGTTTGATTTTGGCTAAGAGTTTAGAGTTAGTATTAGGGTTACGATTAGGGTTACGATTAGGTTAGGGTTATCTTTAAGGTTAGGTTTAAGTTTGGGTTAGGGTTATGGTAGGGATAGGGTTAGGATTAGGGTTAGGGTTAGGTTTATGGTTAAGTTTAAGTTTAGGGATAGGGTTAGAATTAGGGTTAGTTTTATTCTTACTGTAGAATTTAGGGTTATGTTTAGAATTAGGCTTAAAATTAAGTTTAGATTTAGGGTTAGGATCTGGGTTAGGGTTAATGTTCAGGTTATGTTTAAGTTTTGGGTTAGTTTTAGGGTTAGGGTTACGGTTCGAGTGAGTTTTAGAGTTAAATTAGGGTTAGGGTTAGGTTTAGGTTAAGATAATGGTTAGGTTAGGGTTAGGTTTATGGTTAAGTTTAAGTTTAGGGATAGGGTTAGAATTAGGGTTAGTTTTATTCTTACTGTAGAATTTAGGGTTATGTTTAGAATTAGGCTTAAAATTAAGTTTAGATTTAGGGTTAGGATCTGGGTTAGGGTTAATGTTCAGGTTATGTTTAAGTTTTGGGTTAGTTTTAGGGTTAGGGTTACGGTTCGAGTGAGTTTTAGAGTTAAATTAGGGTTAGGGTTAGGTTTAGGTTAAGATAATGGTTAGGTTCAGAGTTAGGGTTAGGATTACGAGTACAGTTACTGTTAGGGTTAAGTTTAGCGTTATGGCCTGGGTTAGGGTTGCAGTTATGTTTATGGTTACGGTAGGATAAGTGGTTAGATTTAGGATTAGTGTTAGGGTTAAGGTTAAGTTTAGGGTTAGAATTATGGTTATGATTGACTTTAGTTTTAGGTTTAGTGTCATGGTTAGGGTTAGGATTAGGCTAAGTGTTTAGAGTTAGCATTAGTGTTAGGGTTTTGATTAGTGTTTAGGTTAACTTAGGGTTACGGTTTTTGTTAGGGCTCGGTTTTGATTAGTGTTAGGTTAACTTAGGGTTACGGTTTTTGTTAGTTTTAGTATAAGTTTATGTTTTGGTTAGGGTTAGAGTTAGGTTTAGGGTTAGGGTTTTGGTTAGAGTTTGTGTTAGTGTTAGGGTTAGCGTTAGCTTTAGGGTTAGGGTTAGGTTTAGGGTTACTGTTAGGGTAAGCAATTTATTTTAGATTTAATTTTAGTGTCAAATTTAGGGTTAAGGTTAGAATTATGGTTAGGACAAGCGTTAGTGTTAGGGTAGGATCAAGGTTACCTTTAGAATTATGGTTAGCATAGCTTGATTTTGGGGGTTAGGAGAAGTGTTCTGGTTAATGTTAGGGTTACAATTACGGTTAAGGTTAGTTTTAGGATTAGGTTAGGTTAAGGGTTGCTGTTAGGTTTTGGGTAAGTTTTAGTTTAGGAATAGGTTTTTCGTTAGGGTTAGGTTTAGGATTAGGGTTAAGGTAAGGGGTTAAGGTTAGATTTATTGTTACATTTACTTTTAGGATTAACGTTAGGTTTAGAGATAGAGGTA
>NW_011889381.1:65492-66837 GCF_000151845.1 Pteropus vampyrus
GTTAGGTTTAGGATTAGGGTTAAGGTAAGGGGTTAAGGTTAGATTTATTGTTACATTTACTTTTAGGATTAACGTTAGGTTTAGAGATAGAGGTAGTTTATGGTTAATGTTACCGTTAGTGTTCCGGTTAGGTTTAGTTTAGGGGTATGTTTATGTTTAGTGTTTGGGTTAGATTTAGTGTTAGGGATAGGGTCAGCTTTAAGTTTAGGGCTCGTTTTAAAGTAAGGGGTTCGTTTTGGGATTATTGTTAGTGTAAAATATAGGGTGAGGTTTAGATTTATGGTTAGAATTAGCTTTAGTTTTGGGGTTAGGGTCAGGGTGAGGGTTAGTGTTAGTGTTAGGTTTAGAATTAGGGTTATGATTAGCTCTAATTTTAAGATTAGGATCAGGATTAGGGTAAGGAGTTAGGTTTAGAATTATTATTAGTGTAAAATTTACTGTAGGGTTAGGATTATGGTTAGGATAAGCTTTAGTCTTAGGGTTAGATTCAGGGTTAGGGTTATTGTTATGGTTAGGTTTAGAATTATGGTAGCTTTCGCTTTATTTTTATGATTAGGATCAGGTTTCAGGTTAATGCTAGGGTCAGGGTTAGGGTTAGATTTAGACTTAAATTTAAATTTAGGGTTAGGTTTAGGATAAGGGGTTAGGTTTAGGGTTATAGTTTGTTTACAATTTAGGGTTAGGCTTTGTGTTAAGTTCAGGGTTAAATAATGGTTGGCATTAGCTTTAGTGTTAGGATTAGGATCAGGGTTAGGTTTAGGGTTTTGCATAGGGTTGGGAATAAGTTTAGGGTTATGTTTAAGTTTAGGGTTAGGGTTAGAATAAGGGGTTAAGGTTAGGTTTAGTGTTAGAATTAGGGTTAGGTTAAGAGGTGAGATTTATGATTAGGGTTAGTTTTAGGGTTAAGATTAGTTTAGGTTAGGATTAGGATTATCGATAAGGTTCGGCTTAGGTTTAGTTTAGGGGTACGTTTAGTGTTAGTATTAGACTACGGGGATAGGGTTAGGTTTAAATTCTAGTAAAATTTAAGCTTAGGGTTAGAATTAGGGTTATGATTAGCTTTAGTTTTAGGGTAGATTCAGATTTAGGGTTAGTGTTAGGGTTGGAGTTAATATTAGGGTTAGGTTTATCTTTAGTTTTACGGTCAGAATCTGCGTTAGGGTTTTGTTAGAATTAGGGTTAAGGTTAGGATTTGTTTTAGATTAAAAGTTAGGGTTAGTGTTAGGTTTAGGGTAAGGATTAGGGTTAAGGTTAGGGTTGGGGTTACCTTTAAGGCAAGAGGTTAGATTTAGGATTAGTGTTAATGTTAGGGTTTGTATTACAGTTAGGTTAATTGTGGGTTTAC
>NW_011889381.1:67657-69224 GCF_000151845.1 Pteropus vampyrus
AAGTTCAGGGTTAGGGTTAGAATAAGGGGTTAAGGTTAGGGTTAGTGTTAGAATTAGGGTTAGGTTAAGAGGTGAGATTTATGATTAGGGTTAGTTTTAGTGTTAAGATTAGTTTAGGTTAGGATTAGGATTATCGATAAGGTTCAGTTTAGGTTTAGTTTAGGGGTAAGTTTAGTGTTAGTATTAGACTACGGGGATAGGGTTAGGTTTAAATTCTAGAAAAATTTAAGCTTAGGTTTAGAATTAGGGTTATGATTAGTTTTAGTTTTAGGGTAGATTCAGATTTAGGGTTAGTGTTAGGGTTGGGGTTAATATTAGGGTTAGGTTTATCTTTAGTTTTATGGTCAGAATCAGCGTTAGGGTTTTGTTAGAATTAGGGTTAGGGTTAGGATTTGTTTTAGATTAAAAGTTAGGGTTAGTGTTAGGTTTAGGGTAAAGATTAGGTTTAAGGTTAGGGTTGGGGTTACCTTTAAGGCAAGAGGTTAGATTTAGGATTAGTGTTAAGGTTAGGGTTTGTATTATGGTTAGGTTAGTTGTGGGTTTACCATTAGGTTTTGAATAAGGTTTACCTTAGGTTAGGTATATGCTTAGGGTTAGGGTTAGGGTTAGGTTTACGTTAGAGTTAGAGTTAGGAATAGGGCTAGTGTTAGGGTTAATACCATTAGGTTTTGAATAAGGTTTACCTTAGGTTAGGTATATGCTTAGGGTTAGGGTTAGGGTTAGGTTTACGTTAGAGTTAGAGTTAGGAATAGGGCTAGTGTTAGGGTTAATACCATTAGGTTTTGCATAAGATTTACCTTAGGGTAGGTATATGTTTAGGGTTAGGGTTAATGTTAGGGTTACATTAGGGTTAGAGTTAGAAATAGGGTTAGTGTTAGGGTACGCTTAGCTTTAGGTTTAGGTTTTATAGTGAGGTTAAGGGTTAGGGTTACGGTTATCATTAGTGTAAAATTTACAGTTAGAGTTAGAATTAAGGTTCGAGTTAGCTTTAGTTTTAGTGTTAGGATCAGGGTTAGGGTTAGTGTTAGAGTTAAGGTTAGGCTGTGCTTAGGGTTAGGGTTAGGGTTACTTTTACTTTAGAATAAAAATTAGGGTTAGGGTTGGGTTTATGATAAGTGTTCAGCTTTAGGTTTATAGTTAGTGTAAAATTTAGGGTTAGGGTTAGGTTATGTTATGGTTAGAGTTACGGTAACGGGTTAGAGTTACTATTAGATTAGTATTAGGTTTATTGACAGGGTTAGGGTTAGGTTTGGGTTAGGTTAGAATTATGATTAGGGTTAAGGTAAGGGGTTAAGGTTATAGTTATTGTTAGTGTTTAATTCAGGGTTATGTTTAGAATTAAACAGGATATGCTTTAGTGTTAGGATTAGGTCCAGGATTATGGGTAGTTTTCATGTTAAGGTAAGAATTACGGTTAGGATTAGCTTTACATTTACGGTTAGGATCAGGGTTAGGGTTAATTATAGCATTATGGTTAGAGTTAGAGTTAGTTTTACCGTTAAAATTGTGGTTAGGGTTAGCTTTAGGATAAGGTCTTAGAGAAAGGGTTATTTGCAGTTTAAAATTT
>NW_011889381.1:69274-73612 GCF_000151845.1 Pteropus vampyrus
GTAATTTAGGGTTAGTATTAGGTTAAGGGGAAGTGGTTCATGTTACGTTTATAGTTGGTGTAATATTTGGGATTAGGGTTAGGGTAAGGAATAGTGTTAGGTATAGGGTTAGTATTATGTGTTAGGGTTAGGCTTAGGGTTAGAGTTATCGTCAGGGTTACGGTTGTATTTATGGTTAGATTTAGATTTAGGATTGGGGTTAGTGTTAGGGCTAGGGTTAGAATTAGTGCTAGGAATAGCTTTAGTTTTTGGTTTAGGGTTAGGATGAGGGTTAGTGTTAGTTTTAGAGTTAAATTTAGAGTTAAGTTTAGTTAGAGTTAGGATTAGGGTTAGGATTATTGTTAGGTTTACGGTTAGGATCAGGGTTAGGGTTAATTATAGCATTATGGTTAGAGTAGAGTTAGTTTTACCGTTAAAATTGTGGTTAGGGTTAGCTTTAGGATAAGGTCTTAGAGAAAGGGTTATTTGCAGTTTAAAATTTGTGGTTAGAGTTATTGTTATATTTAGGGTTAGAATTAGGTTTAGGATTAACTTGTTTTAAGGTAAGGATCAGGGTTATGGTTAGGGTTAGGGTGAGTATTAGATTTAAGTTAGGGTTAGGGTTAGGGTATGGTTTAGATTAGGGATAGAGTTAGGGTTAGGTTTAGTGTTAGGGTTGGTTTAGGGTTTGACTTTCGGGTTAGGGTTAGTGTTAGGTTTAGAGTTATTGTTAGCGATAGGGTTGGGGTTAGATAAGAGGTAGAGTTAGGATTAGTATTTTCCTTAGAGTTAGGGTTAGGTTTAGGATTAGGAATAGGTTTAGAGTTAGTGTTAAGGTAAGTGGTTATGGTTAATATTAGAATTAGGATTAGGGTTAGGCTTAGGGTTAGGCTTTAGTGTTAGTGTTAGAATTAGAGTCAAGTTTAGCATTAGTGTTAGTGTTTGGTTTGGGTTGAGTTTACCGTTAGTGTTAGTGATAGGTTTAGTATAGGATTAGAGTCAGGGTTAGGGTTGGGATTAGGGTTTGGCTGAGAAATTAGTTTAGGGTTATTGTTTGTGTAAAATTAGGGTTATCATTAGAATTAAAATTAGGATTAGCTTTAGTTTTAGGAATAGGATCAGAGTTCGGTTTAATGTTAGGGTTAGGGTTAGGGTTATAGTTAGTTTTAGAGTTAAAATTAGGGTTAGGTTTAGGTTTCAGGTAAGGGGTTAGGGGCAGGGTTATTGTTATTTTAAATAATAGCGTTAGAGTTTTTATATGGTTTAGGGTTAGAATTAGGGTTCGGTTAACTTTACTTTCAAGGTGAGGTTCAGGGTTAAGTTTAGTGTTAGGGTTAGTGTTAGAGGTTAGAGTTAGGATTAGTTTAGGGTTAGGTCTAGGTTTTGCTTTAGGTTAGGGTTAGAGTAATGGTTAGGGTTAGGGTTATGGTTAGGTTTAGGGTAAGAGGTTACAGTTAGGATTAGTGTTAGGGCTAAGGTTATTTTTAGGTTACTGTAAGAGTTTAGAGTTAGGACTTGTCTTCTGGTTAGGGTTAGGTTTAGGTTAGGTTTAGGGTTGGGGTTAGAGTTAGTTTAGGGTTAGTGTTAGCATTAGTTTTAGGGTTAGTGTTAATGTAAGGGGTTAAGATTAGGGTTATTATTAGTGTATAATATAGGGTTAGGTTTAGATTTAAGTTAGGATTAGCTTTAGTTTTAAAGTTTGGATCAGAAATATGGTGGTCTTATTGTTAGAGTTAGAATTAGTGTTAGGAATAGCTTTAGATTTAGGGTTAGGTTAAGGATTATGGTTAATGTTAAGGTTAGGGTTAGTTTTAGAGTTAAGTTAGACTAAGGGTTAGGTATAGGTTAAGGGCATAGTGTTAGAATTCTTGTTAGTATTAACTTTATGCTTAGGTTTAGTGTAAGGGATAGAGTTAGAATCATGATTACAATAAGCTTTAGTTTTAGGGTTTAGGTCAAGATTAGGGTTAGGTTTAGAGATAGGATTACTGTTAGGGTTCAAGTTAGGTTTCGTTTAGTGGTAGATTTATGATTAGGATTAGTGTTATGTTTAGGTTTAGGTAAAATTTACAGTTAAGATTAGTGTAGTAAATAGGGTTAGAATTAGGATTAGGAGTAGCTTTAGTGTTATGTTTAAGGTCAACGTTAGGTTCAGGTAAGGGGTGGGATTATCGTTAGGTTTCAAGTTAGGTTTAGTTTAGGATAGGTTTATGGTTATGGTTATTGTTATGGTTAGGATTAAGGTGAGTGTTAGGGTTAGGTTTAAAGTCAAGTTTAGGGTTACGGTTAGGGTTAGGGTTAGAGATTAGGATTAGGGTTAGGGTTAGGGTTAGGGTTACTGTTAGTGCTAGTGTTTTGGTTAGGATTAGAGTTAGGATTAGTGATAGGGATAGGGTTAGGGTTAGGGTTAGGGTTAGGTTTAGTGTTAGAGTTAGGGTTAGGGTTTAGGTTTAGGCTTAGGGTTTGTGTTAGAGTTAGTTTTAAGGTTACGATTAGCTTTAGTTTTGGAGTTAGGATTTGTGTTATTGTTAATGTTAGGTATAGAGTTAGGGTTAGTTTTTGAGTTAATGTTAGCTTTAGGGTTAGGTTTAGGTTAAGGGATTACGGTTATAGTTATTATTAGTGTTAAATTTAGGGTTATGTTTAGTGTTAGGTTTATGGGTAGAATGAACTTTTGGATTAGCTTTAATTTTAGTGTTAATATCAACGTTTGGGTAAATGTTACGGTTATGGTTAGAGTTAGTTTTAGATTTAATTTAGTGTTATTATTAGCTTCAGGGTAAGGGGTAGGGTTAGAGATATAGTTAGTGTAAAATTGAGAGTTAGGTTTGGGGTTAGTGGTAAGTTTAGGTTTAGGTTTAGATTAGGGTTAGGTTTAGGTTTAGGGTCAGGTCTAATGTTAGGGTTAATGTTAGGGTTAGATTTGGATTTAGGATTAGGTTTAGGGTTACAGTTAGGATTAGCTTTAGGACTAGTTTTACTTTTAAGTTTAGGGTTAGGGTTTAAGGTTAGGGTTAGGGTTAGGGTTAGGGTTAGATTTAGAGTTTGGATTAGCTTTAGTTTTGGGTTAGGATCAGGGTTAGGGTTAATGCTAGGTTTAGGGTTAGGGTTAGTTTTAGAGTTAATGTTAGAGTTATGGAAAGGTTTAGTTTAAGGAGTTACATTTATAGTTATTCTATGTGTAAAATTCTGGGTTAGGTTAGTGTTTACATTAGGGGTAGAATTAGGTTTAGGATTACATTCAGTTATAGTGTTAAGATCAGATTTACTGTTAGAGTTAGTGTTATGGTAAGTGGTTATATTTAGGATTAGTGTTAGGGTTAGGCATAGGGTTAGCGCTAGTTTTAGGGTTAGGGTTAAGGGTAGGTATAGGTTCAGATTAGGTTTATTTATGTTTAGGGTTAGCGTTAGGTTAAGAGTTTAGATTTAGGATTAGTGTTAGGGTTACGGTTAGGCTTAAGTTAGTGTAAAGGTTAGGCTAAGGTTTAGGTTAGGGGTAGTGTTAGTGTTAGGGTTAGGGTTAGCATTAGATTAAGGGTTTCGGGTTAGGGTAAGGGTTTAGTGTTAGCTTAGGGTTAGATTAGCGTTAGGGTTACCGTTAGGTTTCAGTTTATGTTTATGTTAGCGATAGGTTTATGTTTTGGGTTAGGATTAGGTTTATGTTTAGATTGGCATTAGGGATAGTGTTAGGTTTTGTGTTAGCTTTAGGGTAAGCTTTAGGTCTAGGGTTAAGGTTAGTGTAAGGGCTTAGGTTTATATTTATTGTTAGTGTAAAATTTAGAGTTAGGGTTAGTGTTAGCATTAGGGTAAGGGTTATGCTTTAGGCTTAATTGTAGGGTTAGGGTTAAGGTAAGGGGTTAGATTTAGGATTATTGTTAGGGTTAGGGATAGGTTTAGACTTAGAATAGGGTAAGGGTTATGGTTAGATTTAGGTAGGGGTAGATTTAGTGTTAGGGTTAGGGTAGAATAAGAGTTTAGATTTAAGATTAGTGTTAGGGTTAAGGTTAGTGTTAGGATTAGGTTAAGGTAAAGGTTATGGTTAGGTTTAGTTTAGGATGAAAGTTAAGGTTAGGGTTAGTGTTAAGTTTAGGTTTAGCATTAGGTTTAAGGTTAGAGTTGGGGTAAGGTGTTACTGTTAGGGTTATTGTTAGTGTAAAATTATGGTTAGGCTTAGAAAGAAGTTTAGGATTAGCTTTAGTTTTAAGGTTATGATCAGGGTTAGGGTTACGGTTAGAGTTAGTTTTAGAGTTAATTAAAGGTTAGGATTAGGTTCAGGGTAAGGGTTAAGTTTTGGGTTACTTTTAGTGTAAAATTTAGGGTTAAAGTTATTGTAAGAAATAGGCTTACTATTAGGATTAA
>NW_011889381.1:73662-84787 GCF_000151845.1 Pteropus vampyrus
GGTTATGATCAGGGTTAGGGTTACGGTTAGAGTTAGTTTTAGAGTTAATTAAAGGTTAGGATTAGGTTCAGGGTAAGGGTTAAGTTTTGGGTTACTTTTAGTGTAAAATTTAGGGTTAAAGTTATTGTAAGAAATAGGCTTACTATTAGGATTAAGATTAGCTTTAGTTTTAGGTTTAGGATCTGTGTTAGGTTTAGAGCTATAGATAGGATTGCCATAAGGTTTCAAGTTAGGTTTAGTTTAAGGGTAGGTTTATGGTTAGTGTAGGGTTAGGGATAGGTTTCTGGTAATGTGTTAGAGTTAGGATTAGTGTTTGGGTTAGGGTTAGGGTTAGGGTGGGGTTAGGGTTACGGTTAGTTTTAGGTCTGGTTTAGGGTAAGGTTTATGGTTAGGGTTAGGTTTAGGGTTAAGTTAGTGTTAGGGTTAGGTTAAGTTTAACATAATGGTTAGTGTTTGGATTAGGGTTTACACTAGGTTTAGGATTAGGTTTAGGGTAAGCGGTTACGGTTAGGGTTATTGTTAGTGTAAAATTTAGGATTAGCCTTAGATTTAGGCTTAGGTTTAGCTTCAATTATCGGGTTAGTATGTGGGTTAGGTTTAGTCATAGGATTAGGGTTCGAGTTAGGGTTAGTTTTAGAGTTAAAGTTAGGCTTAGGGTTAGGGTTAGGGTTAGGTTTAGGATTAGAATTAAGTTAGAATTAGCTTTAGTATTAGTGTTCGGATCAGGGTTATCATTAATTATAGGGTTAGGGATAGAGTTAGAATTAGTTTTAGAGTAAAAGTATGGTTACGGTTAGGGATTGGGTGAAGGCTAGGCTTAGAATAAGCTTTAGGTTACGGTTAGAGTTATGGTTAGAGTTAAGTTAGAGTTACGGTTAGGGTTATGTTTATGTTAGATTTAGATTTAGGATTCGTTTTAGGTTTAGGGTTTGTGTTAGCATTAGGGTTAGGGCTATCATAGGTTTAGTGTTGGGATTAGGAAACGATGTTAGAGTTAGGATTAGTGTTAGGTTTATGTTGGCTTTAGGGTTAGCTTTTGTTTAGGTTTAGGGTTACGGTTAATATGAATCCTAAACCTAAACCTAATGTAAACATAACCCTAACCATAACTCTAACTTAACTCTAACCATAACTCTAACTGTAAGAAGTTAGGGTAAGACGTTAGAATTAGTATTAGTGTTGGGGATAGGGTTAGGGTTAGGGTTTGGTTCGGGTTTGTGTTTTAGTTTATGCTTAGTGTTAGTGTTAGTGTTAGTGTTAGTGTTAGTGTTAGGGTTAGGGTTAGCAATAAGGGATTCAGTTTAGTATTAGGGTTAGGGTTAGTTTTAGGGTTACGGGTAGGGAAAGTGTTTAGAATTAGGATTAGTATTAGGGTTAGGGTTAGTGTTAGGGTCATAATTAGTGTAAAATTTATGGTGAGAGTACGGTTAGGGTTAGGGTTAATGTTAAGTTTAGTTTTAGGTTTAGCGTTAGGGTAAGAGGTTAGATTTAGGAGAAGTGTTATGGTTAGAGTTAGGTTTAGGGTAGATTTAGATTTAGGGTCATGGTTAGGTTTAGGTTACGGTTAGGTTTAAGTTTCGTTTTAGGGTTAGTTTCAGGGTTAAGTTAAGTTTAAGGTTAGAGTTAGGTTTGTCTTAGGATTAGGGTTATGGTTAGGGTTGGGGTAAGCATTAGGTTTAGGGTTAGAGTTAAAGAAGGGGTTCTGTTTAGGATTATTGTTAGCGTATATTTTAGGGTTAGATTTAGAATTAAATTTAGAATTAGCTTTGGTTTTAGGGTTAGAATCAGGGTTATGTTAGGCTTATTGTTAGTGTAAAATTAGGTTTAGGGTGGTGTAAGGGTTAGGTTTAGAATTATGATTAGGATTAGCTTTAGAGTTAGGGTTAGGTTCAGGTTTACAGTTAGAGTTAGGTATAGGATTACCGTTACTTTTCATGTTTGGTTTAGTTTAAGGGTCAGTTTTTGGTTAGTGTTAGGGTAGAATGTTAGAGTTAAGATTAGGGTAAGGGTTTTAGTTACGATTAGGCTTAGGGTTACGTTTTTGTTACGGTTATATTTAGGTTTAGCGTTAGCATTACGTTTAGGATTAGGGTTTGGGTAAGAGGTTAAAGTTAAGATTAGTTTTATGGTTAGGTTTAGGTTTAGGTATTCATTAGGGTGAGGGTTAGGGTTAGGTATAGGGTAGGGTTAGTTTAGGTTTAGGGTTAGTTTTACGGTTAGGGGTAGATTTACGATCATGTTAGGTTTAGCTCATGGTTAGGTTTATGGTTAGAGTTAGATTTCAGTGTAGGTTTAGTTTAGAGTTAGAGTTTGGGTTAGGGTAAGGCTTAGAGTTAGGATTAGCTTTAGTTTTAGCATTAGGTTCAGGGTTAGGATTAGGTATAGAGTAGGGTTAGTGTTAGAATAAGTGGTTAGGGTTATTGTTAGGCTTAGGGTTAGTGTTAGGGTTTAGTGTTATGGTTAAGATTAGGTTAGTTTTAGGGTTACCGTTAGGGTTCGGGTTAGGTTTAGATTAAGGATATGCTTAGGTACAGGGTTAGCATTACGTTTAGAATAGGCTTATGATTAGCTTTAGTTTTAGTGTTACGGTCTGGGTTAGTGTTAAGGTTAGGGTAAGAGTTTAGATTTAGGATTAGTCTTAGGGTTAGGTTTAGTGTTCACTTTAAGTTAGAGTTAGGGTGATCGTTAGGGTTTGTGTTAGGATTAGTGTAGGGTTATTTTTACGGTTAGGCTAAGGGTTAGGTTTAGGTTAGAGTTAGGATTAGAGTTAGGGTTATTGTAATGGCTAGGGTTAGCTTTAGTTTTAGGGTTAGCCTTAGGGTAAGCAGTTAGTTTTGGACTTATTGTTAGTGTAAAATTTAGTGTTAGGTTTAGAATTTGGGTTAGGATAAGCTTTAGTGTTAGGGTTAGGATCAGAGTTAGGATAAGTTTAGGGTTAGCTTTAGAATTATGGTTAGCCTTAGCTTGATTGTTATGGTTAGGATCAAGGTTCAAGTTAATGTTAGGTTTACGGGTAAGGTTAGGGTTATGGTTAGGATTAGGTTAGGTTTAGGGTTGCCATTAGGGCTCGGGTACAGTTTAGTTTAGGTATAGGTTTATGGTTAGTTTTAGGATTAGGGTTAGTTTAGGGTAAGGGTCAGGGTTAGAATTAAGAATTAATGTGTTAAGATTAGGATATGCTTTAGTTTTAGGGTTAGGATCATGGTTCAGATTAATGTTAGTGTTAGGATTAGAGTTAGGGTTAGTTTCAGAGTTAAAGTTAGATTTAGGGTTAGGTTTAATATAAGGGGTTATGCCTAAGGTTATTGGTAGTCAAAATTTAGGGTTAGGGTTAGGATTAGGGTTAGGATTACATAGAGATTTAAATTAGGTTTAGGGTTAGGTTTAGGTTAGGATTAGGCATAGGGTTAGGGTTAGTGTTAGGGTTAGGGTTAGCTATAGTTTTAGTGACATGGTTGGGTTAGGATTACCTTTAGTTTTAGGGTTAAGATCAGGTTTATGGTTAGTGTTAGGTTTAGGGTCAGAATTACAGTTAGGATTAGTTTACGTTTACGGTTAGGATAAGGATAGGTGTTAATGTTAGGATTAAGATTAAGGTTACGGTTACTTTTAGAGGTAAATTTAGTGTTAGGTTTACGTTTAGGATATGGGTTAGGGTAAAGGTTTTTGTTAGTGTAAAATTTAGCGTTAGGGTTAGTGTTAGGGTTAGGTGTAGCTTTAGTTTTAGGGGTAGCATCACGGTTATGGATAGGGTTAAGTTTAGGGTTACGGTTTAGTGTTAGGGATACGGTTATGTTTAAACTATTGGTTTAGGATTAGGGTTACACTTAGGGTTAGATTTAGCGTTAGGGTTTGTGTTAGGGTTAGGTTTAGGGTTAGTTTTAGAGTTAAAGTTAGGGGTAGGATTAGGTTTAGTGTAAGAGTTACGTTTTCGCTTATTTTTATGTAAAGTTTAGACATAGGGTTAGTGTTAAATTTACGGTTAGAATTAGGGTTAGGATTATCTTTAATTTTAGGGCTAGTATCTTGGTTAGAGTTAGGGTTAGGATTAGGGTTAGCATAAGGTGTTAGGGTTATGGTAAGAAGTTAGATTTAGGATTTGTGTCAGGTTTAGTGTTAGGGTTACGGTTAGGTTAGGGTTCAGGTTACAGTTAGGGCTCTGGTTAAGTTCAATTTAGTGGTTGCTTTATGGATAGCGTTAGGGTTACAGTTAGGTTTAGAGTTAAAGTTAGGGTTAGGGTAAGTGGTTAGAGTTAGTATTTGTGTTAGGGTTAGGGTAGGGTTAGATTTGATTAAGGTTAATGTAAACATTAAGTTTAGGGTTAGGTTTAGGGTAAGGTGGTAGTATTAGAGTTATTGTTACTGTAAAATTTAGGATAGGTTTAGAATTATGGTTAGGATTACCTTCAGTTTTAGGCTTAGGATCAGGCTTAGTTTTATTATTAGGGTTATGGTTACAGTTAGGGTTTAGGATTAGAATGAGGGTTACGATTGTGTTAGGGTTAGGGTTAGGATTAGGTGAAGGTTAGGGTTACCGTTAGGTTTCAGGTACGGTTTAATTCTGGGGTTGATTTATCGTTAGGGTTAGGATTAGCGTGAGGCTTAGGTTAGGGTTAACGTTAAGGTTAGGGTTAGTGTTAGGATTAGGATAAGCTTTTCTGTTAGGTTTAGTATCAGGGTTAGGGTTTGTGTTAGGGTTACGTTTAAAATTAAGTTATCATTTGCTTTAGTTTTAGGGTTTAGCATCGGCATTCGGGTTAATGTTAGGGTTAGGTTTAGTGTTAAGGTTAGTTGCAGACTTAAGTTAGATTTATTGTTAAGTTTATGATAAGGAGTTATGTTTAGGATTATTAGATTAAAATTATTGTTAGGGTTAATGTTAAGGTTAGGGGTATAATTAGGGTTAGGATTAGCTTCAGTTTTAGGGTTAGATTCAGTGTTAGCATTAGGGTTATGGTTATGATTAGGGTGTAAGTTTAGGGTTAAAGTAAGTGTTAGAGTTAGGGTTACGGTTAGATTTACGATTTAGTGTTAGAATTAGGGTGAGGTTAGTGTTAGGGTTACTGTTAGATTTCGGATTAGGTTCAGTTTAGGGGTGGGTTTATTGTTATAGTTAGGGTTAGTGTTAGTGTCTGTTATGGTAATGGTTAAGGATAGGGTTAGTGTTAGGGTTAGTGTTAGCTATAGTTTAGAGTTAGGGTTACAGTAATGGGTTAGGGTTAGTTATATTGTTAGTGCTAAATTTTGGGTTAGGGTTAGAATTAGGGTTAGGTTAGCTTCAGTTTAAGGGTTACAAACAGGAGTAGGCTTAATGTTAGAGTTAACATTTGTGTTAGGGTTAGTTTCAGTGTTAAAGTTAAGGATAGGTTTAGGGTTACGGTTAGGGTTAGAGTTCGGGTTAGGGTTAGGTTTAGTTTTAGAGTTAATGTAAGTGTTCCAGTTATGTTTAGGGTAAGGGGTGAGGGTTAGGGTTAATTTTTAGTGTACAATTTAGGGTTAGGCTTAGGGTTAAGATTGGAGTTAGGGTAGGGTAAGGTTTAGGGTTAGTGCTAGGGTTAGGTTTATGGTTAGGTTAACTGGTTAGAGTTAGGATAGGTCTTAGGGTTAGGGTTCAGGTTAATGTTTGATTGGAGTTAGTGTTTAAGGTTATCGTTAGTGTTAGGCTTAAGAATAGGTTTAGGGTTAGGATTAGAATAAGGGGTTAGGTTTAGTTTTAGGGTTAAGGTTAAGCTTAGATTTAGGGTTAGGTTTAGGTTTAGGGATTTTTTTAGGGTTAGGTTTAAGGTAAGAGGTTAGAATTAGGATTAATGTTAGCGTTAAGGTTATGGTTAGGTTAGGGGTAGGGTTAGGTTTAGGGTTAGGGTTAGAGTTAGGGCCAAGTTAGGTTTAGCTTCGGGTTAGGTTTATGGTAGTGCTAGGTTCAGGGTTTTAAATTAGAGTTGGATTTAGGGTTAGGGTTAGTGTTACATATAGTTTAGATTTAGTTTTAGCGTTAGGATCAGGGTTATTGTAAGGTTAGGGTTAGGGTTAATGGTAGAATAAGAGTTTAGGATTAGCTGTAAGTTTAGTATTAGGATTAGGGTTCGGAATAGGCTTCGTGTTAGGGTTTCAGCTTTCGGGTAGGATTAGGTTATTGTTAGGGTTACCGTTACGGTTTGAGTTAGGTTTAGGTTAGGGTTATGCTTAGGGATAGGGTTATTGTTCTTGTCAGCAGTAGGATTAAGTTTAGGTTTAGGGTATGGGTTTAGTGTTCGAGTTATTCTTAGTGTAAATATATGGGTAGAGTTAGTGTTAGTGTTATGGTTAGGGTTTGTGTTTCATTCAGGGTTAGGGAGAGGATTACTGATAGGTTTAAGTTTAGCGTTAGCTTTAGGGTTAGGTTTAGGGTATGGGGTTAGGGTTCAGTTTATTCCTAGTGTAAAATATCGGCTTAGGGTTAGCATTAGTTTTAGGATTAGCTTCAGATTTAGCTTAGGTTTGATCTGGGTTAGGTTAGGATTAGGGTTAAGTTTTAAATTTGGGTTAGATTTAGGGTGAGGGTTGGGTTTTGAGTTAGTTTTAGGGTTTAATTAGGATTAGGGTTAGGTTTGGGTCAGGGTTTAAGGTTAGGGTTATTGTTACTGTAAAATTTAGGGTTAGCTTAGGGTAAGAGGTTAGAATTAGTTTTAGTGTTAGCGTTTGGGTTAGAGTTAGGGTTACGTTAAGGTTAGGGTTAGGGTTAGGGTTAGGGTTAGGATTACGGTTTACGGTTAGGATTAGGGTTCGGGTTACGGTTAGGGTTACTGTAAGGTTTAAGGTTAGGGTTATGGTTAGTGTAAGAGTTTAGAGTTAGGATTAGTGTTTGTTTCAGTGTTAGGGTTAGAGTTACGTTAAGGTCAGGCTTAGCATTAGGGTTAGGTTTCGGGTTAGGGTTAGGGTTACTGTTAGCGTTATGGTTTGGGTTAGGTTTACAATTGTGTGTTAGGGTTACTGTTAGCGTTATGGTTTGGGTTAGGTTTACAATTGTGTTTAGGGTTAGGGTTAGGTTTAGGTTTACATTAGGGTTAAGGTTATGGTTAGGATTAGGGTAAGGGTTACGGTTAGTTTTAGCATTATGGTTTGGGTTGGGATTACAGTTATGTTTTGGGTCAAGGTTAGTGTACGAGGTTAAATTTAGGATTAGAGTTATGGTTAGGATTAGAGATAGGAATACTTTAGTGTTAGAGTTAGTGTTCGGTTAGGTTAGTGTTAGAGTTAGGGTAAGGGTTAGAGTTAGGTTTAGGGTTAGAGTTTAGAGTTACAGTTGGCATTAAGGTTAGGGTTAGGTTTAGGGATAGGGTTACGGTTAGGCTTAGGGTTACGTTTAAATTTTGGTTTAAATTTAGGGGTGGGGATAGTTAGTTTAGTTTTACAGTTAAATTAGTGTCAGGATTAGCTTTAGGACCAGAGGTTAAATTTAAGGTGATTGTTAGTGTAAAATTCAGGGTTAAGGTCAGGGTTATGGTTAAGTATTGGGTTTAGGGTTAGGTTGATGTTAGGCTTATGTATGGGTTAGTGTTAGGATTAGGTTTAGCCTTACGGTTTATGTTAGCGTTACAGTTATGTTTAGGGTAGGGTTAGGATAAGAGTTTAGATTTAAGATTAGTGTTAGGGTTAAGATTAGGTTTAGTATTAGTTTAGGGTTAGGGATACCATTAGGCATAGTTTAGGATTAAGGTTAGGGTTAGGAATAGGGTTATGGTTAGGGCTACTGTTAGGGTTAAGATAAGCGTTAGGTGTAGCGTTAGTGTTAGGGTATGAATTTACTGTTAGGGTTAGGGTTAGGATTTGAAAGAGGGTTACGGTTAGGGTTAGGGTTACTGATATGGTTAAGGTTAGCATTAATTTCAGGGTTAGTTTCATAGTTATATGTCAGGTTATTCTTAGTGTAAAATTCAGGGTTGAGGTTAGAATTTGTGTTCCAATTAGTTTTAGACTTAGGGTTAATATCTTGGTTAGATTTAGGGTTAGTGTTAGTGTTAGGGTTAGGGTTAGCATTAGATTTAGAGTTAGGGTTACTCTAAGGGTTTAGGGTAGGGTTACTGTCAATTTAAAATTTAGGGTTAGGATTATCGTTAGGGTTAGAGTTAGAATTATATTAGTACTAGCTTTAGTTTTAGTGTTAGTTTCAAGGTTAGTGGTCGGGTTAGTGTTAGGATTATGATTTAGTGTTAAGGTCAGATTTAGGGTGAGAGACAGGGATAAGGGAAGGGTTTATGAATAGGGTTAGTGTTAGGGTTATGGTTATGGTTAGGGTTATGGTTAGGGAAAGAGTTTAGAGTTAAGATTTGTGTTAGGGTTAGGGTTAGGGTCACAGTTAATTTAGAGAGAGGGTTAATTTTAGGTTTAGTGTTAGGGTTAGCTTTAAGATTAGGGTTAGGTTTAGAATAGGATAAAAATTAGCTTTAGTTTTAGGGTTAAGGTAAGTTTTATGGTTAGGTATTGGGTTCTGAATACCGTTAGGGTTCAAGTAAGGTTTATTTTGGGCTTGGTTACGGTCAGGGTTAGCATTAGGATTAGGGTTAGGTTTAGGTTTACCGTTATGGTTTGGGTTAGGGTTACAGTTATGTTTAGGGTGAGGGTTAGGGTAAGAGGTAAGAGTTAGGATTAGTATTTAGGGTTAGGATCAGGGTTAGGATTGGAATAAGTGTATGCTTAGAGTTAGGTTTATGGTTAGGTTAGGATAAGGGTTAGGGATAGGTTGAGGTTAGGGTTAGCGTTAGCTTTAACGTTATGTTTTGGGCTAGAATTACATATATTTTTAGGGTTAGGGTTAGGTTTCGATTTAAGTACGGGTTAATTTTAGGGTTAGAGTTAGGGTAAGAGTTTAGACTTGGGATTAGTGATAAGGTTAGGGTTAGGGTTAGGGTTTGTTTAGGTTTAAGTTAGGGTTATGGTTAGGGTTAGGATTAGGGTCAGTGTTAGTATTAGGGTTACCATTATGGTTATGGTTAGCTTCAGGCTTAGTGTAGGGTTAGCGTTAGGGTTAGGGTTAGGTTTAAGTTTAGGATTTGTGTTAAGTTTAGCGTTATGGTTTGGTTTAGGATTACTGTTATGTTTAGGGATAGGGTTAAGGTAAAAGGTTAGAATTAGGATTAACATTAGGGTTAGGATTAGTCCTAGCATTAGTTTAGGGTTATGGTTAAGGTTATGTTTATGTTAGGTTTATTGTTAGGGTTAGTGTTAGGAATTGGTTTAGGGATAGGGTTAGGATTATTCTTAGTGTAAAATTTAGGGTTAGAGTTGGAATCAGGGTTAGGATTAGCTTGAGATTTAGGGTTGTGATCTGAGTAAGGGTTAGTGTTAGTGTTAGTTTTAAGGTTTAAGGTTGGGTTAGATATAGGTTTAGGGTTAGGGTCAGAGTGAGTTTTAGAGTTAAATTAGGGTTAGGATTAGGTTTAGGTTCAGGGTTAGCATTAGGATTAGGGTTAGGTTTAGGTTTACCGTTATGGTTTGGGTTAGGGTTACAGTTATGTTTAGGGTGAGGGTTAGGGTAAGAGGTAAGAGTTAGGATTAGTATTTAGGGTTAGGATCAGGGTTAGGATTGGAATAAGTGTATGCTTAGAGTTAGGTTTATGGTTAGGTTAGGATAAGGGTTAGGGATAGGTTGAGGTTAGGGTTAGCGTTAGCTTTAACGTTATGTTTTGGGCTAGAATTACATATATTTTTAGGGTTAGGGTTAGGTTTCGATTTAAGTACGGGTTAATTTTAGGGTTAGAGTTAGGGTAAGAGTTTAGACTTGGGATTAGTGATAAGGTTAGGGTTAGGGTTAGGGTTTGTTTAGGTTTAAGTTAGGGTTATGGTTAGGGTTAGGATTAGGGTCAGTGTTAGTATTAGGGTTACCATTATGGTTATGGTTAGCTTCAGGCTTAGTGTAGGGTTAGCGTTAGGGTTAGGGTTAGGTTTAAGTTTAGGATTTGTGTTAGGTTTAGCGTTATGGTTTGGTTTAGGATTACTGTTATGTTTAGGGATAGGGTTAAGGTAAGAGGTTAGAATTAGGATTAACATTAGGGTTAGGATTAGTCCTAGCATTAGTTTAGGGTTATGGTTAAGGTTATGTTTATGTTAGGTTTATTGTTAGGGTTAGTGTTAGGAATTGGTTTAGGGATAGGGTTAGGATTATTCTTAGTGTAAAATTTAGGGTTAGAGTTGGAATCAGGGTTAGGATTAGCTTGAGATTTAGGGTTGTGATCTGAGTAAGGGTTAGTGTTAGTGTTAGTTTTAAGGTTTAAGGTTGGGTTAGATATAGGTTTAGGGTTAGGGTCAGAGTGAGTTTTAGAGTTAAATTAGGGTTAGGATTAGGTTTAGGTTAAGATAATGGTTAAGGTTAGGTTTAGGGCTAGGATTACGGTTAGCGTTAGGGTTACATATAAAATTATGGTTAGGAATAGTTTAAGGTTTGTGTTAGGGTTATGTTCTGGTTAGGGTTAAGGTAGGGTTAGGTTTAGGTTAAGAGATTAGAGTTAGTATTAGTGTTAGGGTTAGCGTTAGGGTTAGGGTTGCGATTAGGTTTAGTGTAGGGTTCAGGTTTGGTTTAGGGATAGGGTGAGGTTTACTTTTAGGGTTAAGGTTAGCATGACTTTTAGGTTTACGTTTCAGGTATGGGGTTAGGGTTAGGGTTTTTGATAGTGTAAATTTAAGTGTTAGGTTTAGAATTAGGTTTAGGATTAGCTTTAGATTGAGGGTTAGGATCTGCGTTAGGGCTAGTGCTACCGTTACTTTTAAGGTTAAGGTTCAATGTAGGGTTAGGGTTCTGGTTACTGTTAGTTTTAGAACTAAATTAGGGTTAGGGGTAGGTTTAGGTTCAGCGATTAAGTTTAGCGTTATTCTTAATGTACAATTTAGGGTTACGGTTAGGGTTAGGGTTAGGTTTAGGTTTAAGTTTTAGGGTTATGGTTGATGTTGGGTTTAGGGTTAGGGTTAGGTTTAGGGTTAGGTTAGGGCTAGGGTTTGGGTTAGGGTTAAGGTTAGGCTTAGAGTTAGTGTTAGTGTTTTAGTGAGGGTTATTGTTAAGATTAAGGTTAGCATTTGGATTTAGGGTTTGGTTAATTTATGGAGTTAGAGTTATGGTTATTATTAGTGTAAAATTAGGGTTAGCGTTAGATTT
>NW_011889382.1:0-858 GCF_000151845.1 Pteropus vampyrus
TTCTCTGTCTGATCATGTCTACACAAGCATAAATCGGTTCTTAGGGGTACATACCCCTCCAGGGGAGTGATGGATGAGAAAGGAGGCTGTTGCCCCCACCCATGACCGCCCAAGGTATAAGCCTGGCTCAGAGATCTGTGTGGTCTTAGCGCTTTCGGTCAGTCACTGGGTCCAGCATGCCCCTCCCTCATGCCCCAGTGACCAGCTCCAACAGTGAGGTCATCTTCCTCTACATCTGCGCATTGTGGCCTGTCTCTGGGGACTATGCTTTCCTTCCTGAGACTCAGGGTTTTCTCCAGAGTGAGGCGTGAGTGTTTGTGTCCCCCCTGTGACCACTGGGATATCAGCATCAGGCCACCATTGCCATGCAAGGACCACAGCACAGGAAAGTCCTGTGGCACCTGCCTGGGACACACACGGCAGCCTCAGGACCCAAGCATTTTTCTAGGACTGTTCCTGAGTCTCCATTCTGAGCATGTCTCCATTTCAGTCACCACTTCAGTAAAATGACAAGTCCAGACTGTATCTGCTGATGCCTCAGCAGAGGCCACTCCATTGGGGACAAGGATGTGGATGGAGCTTGACCACAGACGCAGCTCCCTCCACCCTCCACGGTGTCAGCACACGGACACCTGACAACCACCTGCCAAGGAATGATTGAGGACATTGTAAGACAAAATAAAAATTCCAGGAAAGGGGGAAAAGAGAAAAATGGGATGAACATAGACATAGATGTATTGATACAGAGGAATCGATTAATATGAAAAAAAAATCTAAAAATAACGATTATTTAATGTATCAGTTATAAATTTAATCTTACAAATACCATTCATAATATTTGGGAAATGTGACATTTTT
>NW_011889382.1:908-1848 GCF_000151845.1 Pteropus vampyrus
AAAAAAAAATCTAAAAATAACGATTATTTAATGTATCAGTTATAAATTTAATCTTACAAATACCATTCATAATATTTGGGAAATGTGACATTTTTCCTACATTTATACGAAAACAGTTATGTCAAAGAGTAGCCTAGAATATTTTCACATTAACAGAAAGAAGTGAGAAATACTGTTTGGAAATCAAGATATATTTTTTAAGAAAAACAATTGAAAGAGAACAAGGCTGTTGCAGAACCATAGATACAAACAAATAAAAATCAATGTACAGCGTATGGGAATCACATTCACTAGGAATGAGCCCATGGGTGTGTGACTAGAGACAGGGACCCGCTGAGCTGCACAAAGCAGCTGGGCTCTCAGGGCTCTGGCCACGGGGAGATGTGTGTCCTGGCGCCAGCAGATGGCGCTGTGGGACTGCCCTGTGGTCCCAACACAGCTGCTCAGTGAGGACCATTCACTCAAAGGAGCCTGGGCCGTGGGGCTGGACACTGTGCTCCCTGATGGGACTCAGCAGCTGCATCCTCTCTGGCCTGGCAGAGTCCCCTGAGCAGGGATCTTTGTGTGGTGTCAGCAGCTGTGCTGGATTTATGTGGCACGGGGTTCAGCAAGGTGAATGGGACTAGAGCACCGTGGACGAAAGGGTGAGATGTTTGAAGGGGACTAATTATGACGATTAAATGACGGACCATTCCCTTAAGCAGGGCATGTAAGAGAGAAAGGAAGAGAGAGGGTGAGGGAGAGAGAAAATGCCATTTCTTATGTATCCCCACACGCTCTTCCTTGTTAAGGTCACTGTGGGGAAAGGCATCTCCTGCAGGCTATTGTTAGACCTAGGCTGGTCCCCTAAGAAGGGACCTGGGGCCCGGAACACTGTCTTAGAAAGAGATGGAGTCCTCATGGTAAGCTTCTCGCCCATCTGGAAACACCGTCCCCATCA
>NW_011889382.1:2788-3230 GCF_000151845.1 Pteropus vampyrus
GATGTTTGAAGGGGACTAATTATGACGATTAAATGACGGACCATTCCCTTAAGCAGGGCATGTAAGAGAGAAAGGAAGAGAGAGGGTGAGGGAGAGAGAAAATGCCATTTCTTATGTATCCCCACATGCTCTTCCTTGTTAAGGGCACTGTGGGGAAAGCCATCTCCTGCAGGCTATTGTTAGACCTCGGCTGGTCCCCTAAGAAGGGACCTGGGTCCCGGAACAGTGTCTTAGGAAGAGATGGAGTCCTCATGGCCACGCTTCTCGCTCTGCTTCGAAATGCCGTCCCCATCACCGACTCGATGCACATTCCTTTGTTCCGTCTGCAAGTGTGTACAACGACCCTTAGGCAAGGTCCAGCTCTCTGTGTTTCAGACGCCACAGGGGAGGGCCAGGGCAAGGCGCCTGCAGTCACACTGGCATGGAGGCTGTGGAGCGAAGG
>NW_011889382.1:5258-6066 GCF_000151845.1 Pteropus vampyrus
AGCACGTTCTCTTTTCTGTTTGGAAAATCTGGGGTCTGAAACCCACACC
This sequence comes from Pteropus vampyrus, assembly GCF_000151845.1. NCBI lineage: Eukaryota > Metazoa > Chordata > Mammalia > Chiroptera > Pteropodidae > Pteropus > Pteropus vampyrus. The sequence continues at coordinate 5,308 of NW_011889382.1, forward strand.
AGAAAACCTGTCTGCTAAATCTGTCCACATTGTGTGATTTTCTTAATTGACCTGAAGTTCCTGGATGTGGGGCGGGTGGGACCTGGGCACAGAGTCCATGAGAGATGTTTTGGAGCCGGGGCTGTCATAGCACAAAACACAGACGGGAAGCTTAACTAACAGAAACGTATGTTCCCCCAGTTCTGCATTCTGGAAGTCCAAGGCAGAGGTGTGGGCAGGTGGGTCTCTCTCGAGGCCTCGCTCCTTGGCCGGCAGACGGCTGCATTGTCCCCGAGTCCTCACACGGCCTTCTCTCTGTGTGCGCTCAGCCCTGGTTTCTCCTCCTCTTCTCATAAAGACACCGGCCCTTCTGATTGGGCACCACCCGCATGAGCTCCTTTACCTGAGTTACTTCCTCAAGGCCTGGTCTTCAGAGCCTGTCACCTGTGGGGTGACGGTTTCCACTTGGGATTTGGAGGGAGCGCAGTTCAGTCCACATCATGGGGTCAGGACAGGGCCAGGGATGCAGATTCAACTGTGTCTGACTCAGGAGAGTCTCTTTGCAGATGATGTGCATCCACACCATGTACTGAACACCTACTAAGTGTCTGATTTGGGTCTAGGATCTCGGGATACTGTGCAGACAAGACAGGAGGCTCCCTGTGCTCAGAGAGCTGACACTGCTTGGGAGAAGGAACAGGACATACAAGTCAAAATATTGTGTCTTCAGGCTGATTCCCCACCTGGGCACAAAATGTCTCTGTGGTCCCAGGCATCACA
>NW_011889382.1:6116-6538 GCF_000151845.1 Pteropus vampyrus
CACAGTGCTCCAGGCCCGTGGGGAAGTGAGACAAAAACCTGCTGACCCCCTGCAACGGGGCTTCCCTGTGCAGCCCTACTCTACTTACAGGAAAGCACGTTATCTTTTCTGTTTGGAAAATCTGGGGTCTGAAACCCGTGCCAGAAAACCTGTCTGCTACATCTGTCCACATTGTGTGATTTTCTTAAGTGACCTGAAGTTCCTGGATGTGGGGCGGGTGGACCTAGAGACAGAGTCTATGAGAGATGTTTTGGAGCTGGGGCTGTCATAGCACAATACCCAGACGGGAACCTTAACTAACAGAAACGTATGTTCCCCTAGTTCTGCATTCTGGAAGTCCAAGGCAGAGGTGTGGGCAGGTGGGTCTCTCCCGAGGCCTCGCTCCTTGGCCGGCAGACGGCTGCATTCTCCCCGAGTCCTCA
>NW_011889382.1:10793-13275 GCF_000151845.1 Pteropus vampyrus
TCACGCTCTGACACACGGCTCCTCCCCGTCTCCCTTTCCAGAAGCTTCAGTGGATCACGCTCAACCAGTCAGCGAGCTCAGCGACCCCACAAACCAAAGCGCATCTTCTTAGATCCAGAGTCGCTTGCCTGGCCAGACTCTGGTTGTTCTGATTTCTAATCCTATTGTTGCTGGTCGTCTGCTCCTCTTGGGTCACGTGATTCGCATCTGTCTTCCTCTGTTTATATCACTTTGTGGACTTCGCCTAAACCCTAGAGACATTTGTGTCAGGCCCGGGTCCCCTCTACTCTCATGTTGTCTCTGATTCCTGCTCCCCCGTCATCCCCTCCCAGAACCCGGATAAAGGGCGACTGTGGCCTCTCTGGTGTCCCAGCATCCGGTGTTGCAGGTGAGGCCCTGTTCACCTCCTACCCTTATGCTTCTTCTTCAGGGTCAGCTCCATGAGGCCGGGATGAGGTCGTCTAGCTCAGCCTGGGTTCCCCAGCCAAGCGCTGTACCCAAAACCAGGGGGTACTCAGTAAATAGTTACCACTGAAGACATGTCCCTTGTCACCCAGGCCACATGGTACTGGGCCAGGGTAGGGTCTGAACCTGGGAGAGAGTCAGCTGTGCCCATCCTCCTGTCTCTGCCCTCAGCCTGAGAGATGCGGGGCCTCCTGCCAGGGAGAGAGCGCCCGTGGGAAGATCCAGAGCCTGTCCGGCCCCTCCCTCATATTCCCAGTGTCCGTCATTGCTTCGTTATCTATGTGAGCCATCGCTCACTTACCTCTAAGCAGGGAAAATGTAATAATGAATGAAATGAATGAATGATGCATCCTAAGTCCCCAGGCAAGTGGTTACTTTTAACACCTGCATTCTTCCATAGAGGAGGCAAAGCATTCCCCGATTGTCTCCGCATTTTTCTCACAAGTCTCTATACTTTCATCCATGACTTCAATGTGACAAATGTAGCACAAATCCATCACACAGCCATCGCACGTCTCCCCACCTGACCTCCCCTGTGTCAGGGGCATCCCCACCTCTCCCTGACTCAACCTCGATCCACCTGGCTCTCCAGACTGTCCCACCCTCTCCCCCTGCCTGGGGTCAGTGCCCTGTGTCCCACCTCAGGGCACATGCCATTCCACACCTTCCCTGTGCCCTTTGCTGTCAAATTCCTCCAGCCACCTGAAATGACACCTTGCTAGATCTCATCCAAGTTCTTTCTTCTTTGCTTTTGCAGATTATTTTGGTTTTGTTTTCTGTCTTGATGGGTAGAAAGCTGTAATATTTCATTTTTGCAGAACATAAAGAATCACAATTTTGTTTTGACAACTTGCACATCTAATTTCATTTGCCGCTCACTTTAATGTCATCGTGAATCTCCCACCCCGAAATACAAAGTTATTACATTATGAGGTGGGGAGAGGCACCTGGAGTGCTCTGTGCCTCCTAACCCTCGGGGTACAGGGAGGTGAGCACCTCCTGAGGACGTCTCCCTGTCCCCCTGGTTTCCCTTATCCTGCCATTTCCCACCCAGGTAAATGCAAGGCCACCTCCTTGGCCATAATATTAATAGCAGCCTTCGCGTGTGCCCCAAGAGCTGGCTTGTGAATCTGAGTTCTGTTTCCCTCAGGCTTAGACCCCAGGGCTGGGCATTGGTGACGAGGGATGGAAGGAGGGCCTTATGCCCCATCCGGCCCTGACTGTGACTGTGACTCCTACACCGCTTTCCCCCGTGGTGCTCCATGCCAATCTCTTCATTCTTCAGATCTTTGTCATGGTAATAAGTGTCCTGGTGGTCCTGGTAAAAGGCAGGACATGAGCCATCAAGCACGCCTGTCAAGTTCTGTCCTAAGATCTGTCCTAGAAATTCCTGCAGAGCATAATCTCTAAGGTGCAGCACTGATGACAGGCACAGATGGAACAAACTCTCCCAGCACACGGGGCACGGTCACAGGCTGGTCCCACAGTGGCGCCTCGTGGAAACCTAGGCCCTGCTCAGCAACCACACCCTGCAGCAGCCTCATGGGTGTGCAGTGTCCTCCCCTCCCTGCTCTGGAACTTCGACATTCTGCACCTTCCACGTCCTCCTCTGGGAAGGTGTATTTCCCTTGGTGTCTCCTGTTCACACTCAGCTCCAAGAGCAGCAAGAGTCCCCTCTGAGCCCACCATGGGGACAGAGCCACTGTGTTCTCTGTTCCGTGCTTTGTGTCCTCAGACCCACGGTGGTTCCCACCCACTCTAGACTCAGAATTCACGCGAACTTCCCTCTGGACTGCCACCCACAGGGGAAGCCCAAGTCAATGACGGTCACACCACAACCCCACCTGCGTCTTCCCCTGTAGGGCTGACGGTAAGAGGGAAAAAAAAGACTGAGGAAACAGGTGAAGGTGAGACCTTGGAGCGGCATGAAAGAGCAGAGGTTCTCCTGAGTACCAGCAGGGGGCGGTGTGAGACCCTCTTTGGGAGTCTCTGCAGGACAGGTGCTCCCAGTTGGGCA
>NW_011889382.1:13719-15530 GCF_000151845.1 Pteropus vampyrus
TCTGGCAAACCCACACTCTGTGCTCTGGATCCTCAAGTCTGTTAGACTGTGGACAACGTGAGCAGAGACTCCAAATCTCACCTCCCTGGATCTTTTAGACCATTTAGCCTCCTGCACCCAGGCTGTGCTGACACATCCATGCACGGTATGGGGTCAGGTTTCAGGAATAACATCATCTACAGCACAAAAAACAGCTTCATGGAGATGCACTTTATGGCCCAGCATCAACACATCCAGGGAGGAGCCCCAGAGACGTATTACCTGGAGTTCTATGTCAGAGCGATGCAAAATGAATCCGCTGGCAAGAAATGGATCTCGAGGGGCTCATTGATCCTGTCCTAAGAAGAGGCTGTTCATTAGGACCAGACGTGGGTGATCCTGGCACAGTGCTCCAGACCCTGGAGGACTGGAGATTCCGTCCTCCATCTCCTCCTGTGGGACCATCACACTCTGGTCCCTTCCTGCATCTAACTTCCCATCAGGGATGACTCTCCTGCTAAAGTGGTCACCAACTCCTGAGGATCTAAAGACTTTCCAAGGGTGTGAGGCTTTGAGAATGGCTAAACTATATTTCACAGCATGTTCTCAGCTTGCTCACCTCTCCACATGCGGAAACTATCTCCTGATGGCACAGATTCCTTCTGGATAATCAATGGAAGAGTCAACAGGAGGCTGATGCCAAAGGACCCAGCTCAGGATCTGACCACAAGGAACCCATGTAATTCAATCTCATGTCTTTGTCAAGAACTCAAAGTGATGACTACTTTTCCATGTCTGCAAAACACCCATGCCCAGTAGCCATCTTCCTGTTCCCTTGAGTCCAAAATTTCCCTCAGACTTGTTGGGTAGGGTGACATGGAAAGCAGAATGTGAGCATCTGTAACTTAGGAGTCCCCTGTGGCCCCCTACCAAGCCCATGAACATCCCTACCTGCTTCTGGCCAAGCCTCACCGCTCATGCCCTGAGCCATGAAATGTCAGGAAAGGCTGAGTCTCTCTCTCTTGATATCGTCTCTGAGGGGCTCCTGACCCTCAGGCCCCAGGAGACACCCCCCATTAAGGGCACGACTCTCAGACCCTCACCGGCTCACTCTCCCCACTTCTACCCCATGACTTCTCGCACTTGTCCAACCTCTCTGGTTCTTTGTCTGAGATGATATTTAGTAGCTGTCAGTATTTTAGTCCTAATTCTTATAAATCCATTAAATCCTCTATTAAATCCACTGAGTCCTTAACAAAAGGACTTCATCAGGCCCGAGGCAGACTGTGAACTCTCCCTGAGGGTTTCTTAGGCCAGAAATGGAGGAAGAACCGCTATAAAGAATGAGAGTCCCATTCACAGTCATGTTCTTTCCATCTCAATCCGCAGGTGAGAAAAATTACAAAACTAGAATAAAAGAAGCTTAAATATGTCAGAGTCAAAAAAAAAGTCCTGTCAGTGTCATTTTCAAGGGCATCTTAGAACCTACAGGAGTAATCAAGGAAAAAGACACAATTTCCCTCAGACATTTTGCTCTCATTGCAAAGACATGTGTAATGTGAGTGGAAACCTGTCAGGAGCCCCTTACGACGACGATGATAAAAATAAGAAGAACAACAACAACCATCGCCACACTTGAGCAGGCACGGTCCCCGCTGAAGTGTGACTTTCCTGCACCTGGGCCACCGGGAACCACATGAGCACTTGGCTCTGACACACTTTGGCCTCATGTGTCATCCTCCTCTCATGAAGTCACTGTCCAGACCTGATTTATAGGCAAAGGTTGATGGAAACTCACACAATGAAAATATATTTGCTTGAGAAACTTGACT
>NW_011889382.1:16255-17970 GCF_000151845.1 Pteropus vampyrus
AGTATTTTAGTCCTAATTCTTATAAATCCATTAAATCCTCTATTAAATCCACTGAGTCCTTAACAAAAGGACTTCATCAGGCCCGAGGCAGACTGTGAACTCTCCCTGAGGGTTTCTTAGGCCAGAAATGGAGGAAGAACCTCTATAAAGAATGAGAGTCCCATTCATAGTCATGTTCATTCCATCTCAATCCGCAGATGAGAAAAATTACAAACCTAGAGTAAAAGAAGCTTAAATATGTCAGAGTCATAATAAGAAGTCCTGTCAGTGTCATTTTCAAGGGCACCTGAGAACCTACAGGAGTAATCAAGGAAAAAGACACAATTTCCCTCAGACATTTTGCTCTCATTGCAAAGACATGGGTAATGTGAGTGGGAACCTGTCAGGAGCCCCTTACGACGACGATGATAAAAATAAGAACAACAACAACAACCATCGCCACACTTGAGCAGGCACGGTCCTCGCTGAAGTGTGACTTTCCTGCACCTGGGCCACCGGGAACCACATGAGCACTTGGCTCTGACACACTTTGGCCTCATGTGTCATTCTCCTCTCATGAAGTCACTGTCCAGACCTGATTTATAGGCAAAGGTTGATGGAAACTCACACAATGAAAATATATTTGCTTGAGAAACTTGACTTACAGCGCTACCTGGGCACAGGATGGGAGACACCAGGGGAGGAAGTGTTCAATGCCAACAAATTGGCCTCAGCGTGCAGAGCTCTGGGGCTTCTCTCCCATGGCCCAGATTCCTCTCTTCTCCTCCTCACTCATTGGACAGGAGATTTCTTTAGGGGACAGGGAAAGGACACTGGGGAGGAAGGGCATTTGCACGGCCTTTTGCTCCTGGCATCTGGGCACGGGTGGTTGTTATCTATTCTCTACCACATGCTAATTCCCAACCGGGGTCCTGGGTCAGAGGGTGCTGGCTCTGCCATCCCCATGGCCTAAGTCTTTGGTTAAAAAATGATTTAAAATTTATATGATATTAGCCGACATGTAGCCTGAATTTCTTCTCTCTTTTTAGAAAATCTGTGGAATGCAACCCAACAGGAACAGTATCCAATTTGAAAATTACAATTCGATCTCATTTATGATCATAACAATCATTGCAAGAATGACTCAACATAAGAGCAAGAAGAATCTATTGTGTCAGAAGAAAAATTCACCTTGGCCCCATGGAGGATGTGGGCTGAGTCTAAGGTATGTGCTCCGTCTCTGGGTGACGATGCACCTGGAATCTGGGGAGCAGCAGACGTGAAGAGGTGGTGGTCAGCCTGCATCAGCATGTTCCCTCAGAGAGAAAAGCACCTCCCAGAGGAAGCTCCTCCCTGAGTCAGGCAGTGTCACTCAGGACCCCCAGGGGGCGCTGCTCTGTCTCCTTCCTGCATGTGAGGGGCTCCTGGGGCCCTCCCTGGCTGTGTCTCCCTTACTCAGCCTCTGAAACCTCCATTCCACACTGGCTCCTAATCCCCACCTAGATCTGCCCCAGGGGGGACACTAATGGCACCCACGGTGCCTAGAGAACGCCTGAGACAGTGTGTACGGTGGCAAACCTCAGGGAGCCCTGCTCTAGTTACAAACAGAAAATGTATTGATTATTGTGTAATAAATGCTTTATACCTCTGTCTGTCATTCTTTCAGTTATTATTTTTCTTACTAATATGTTCTTTCTTATTTAATTTTCTATTTTATAGGGACTTTTTAAAAATAT
>NW_011889382.1:19130-19918 GCF_000151845.1 Pteropus vampyrus
GAACCAGAATGCTGGGGCTATCAAGAGGACACACACATCTCATCACTCAGACCTCTGGCTCTCCAGAGAGGAAATTGAGGTCTGAGTTTATTTGGGAAGAGGGGACATTGATTTGGTGACAGATGTCAAACCCTTCACTCAGTGTCTCAATCACTTTATAGTCATCAGTCTATGTGAGGTCCATGCATCTGCCTCTCTCAAGATCTCCCCCCATGGCCATCAGGGTGACACTAGGGCAGGAAGAGAGAGAAAGCTGATTTGCATGAGGCACCTTCTCCTCCTAATGAGTCTGGGAAGCTTGAAAAGGCCCGAGGACACCATATTTCAGCACGGGAGCCTGAGAAGGCCGCGTCCTGTGAGTGTCCCCACCATGGCCTGGACGGTGCTTCTGCTGGGGCTCCTCGCTTATGGCTCAGGTCAGGGGAAGGGACTCTGCATCCTTGGGGGACACATGAAAGCTGGGTCTCAGGGCAATCTTGTCTCTCATAACACCTGTGTCTCTCTTGTTGGTTCTAGGGGCTGATTCTCAGACTGTGGTGACTCAGGAGGCATCGCTGTCAGTGTCTCCAGGAGGGACGGTCACACTCACCTGTGGCCTTAGCTCTGGGTCAGTCTCTACCAGTAACTACCCCGGCTGGTACCAGCAGACTCCAGGCCAAGCTCCTCGCAGGCTTATCTACAACACAAACAGCTGCCCCTCTGGGATCCCTGGTCGCTTCTCCGGATCCATCTCTGGGAACAAAGCCGCCCTCACCATCACGGGGGCCCAGCCTGAGGACGAGGCCGAC
>NW_011889382.1:30638-35964 GCF_000151845.1 Pteropus vampyrus
ACCCACGGTGCCTAGAGAACGCCTGAGACAGTGTGTACGGTGGCAAACCTCAGGGAGCCCTGCTCTAGTTACAAACAGAAAATGTATTGATTATTGTGTAATAAATGCTTTATACCTCTGTCTGTCATTCTTTCAGTTATTATTTTTCTTACTAATATGTTCTTTCTTATTTAATTTTCTATTTTATAGGGACTTTTTAAAAATATCTTTGTTTTCAGCTTTCTATTTTTTTCTCTTTTTTTGTCAATACTTCACATCTCAAAATTCGATACATATGAAATTACCTATTTTTCTCTACACTATTTGATGTATATGTGTATTAAAAATTGATTTATTGTGAATTTTTTAATCTGACTTACTTTGACGGTCTCCAACACATGTCTAGAGAGAGGAAAATCATCACGTAAACTGGATTCAATGGATACTTTTCCCATAATTCCAAAATGGATACCACATCATATTTTCATTTCAAACTTTAATTAACACCAGTCACGTGTGCTGTCTTCCTTAATTACTGGAGACATTTTATCCTCCCGCTCCTCCTCCTTACATCTGAATCCCTTCTCTATCCTCCCATTTCATCTGGTCCACAGTAGACTATAAAGAGAAAGGGAGTTTTGAACTGTTATATGATTTTCATGGCAGCTTGGTGACACAGCCTTGTTCTCATGTCTGATTACAAGACATATGTTTTCCTATTTTCTTATATTTCATACTCTGCGGACTTTAATAATTTCATGGTGACGCTGTGAAATTACTTTGTAATTTGACGTTTCCTACTGAAAATCTGCAAGTGTGTTGAGACGGTGCCATTTAACTCATGGTTTCTTAGAACAGAAGGGCGATTCCATCGTCCCTGTGGGTGCCCCTCCGTGTCGACAGCGGCAGTCCCGCTCTGCTCCTGTGCTGCTCCTGGGACACGGTCCGGGACTCATCAGGGGAAGACTCCCGACCCCTCGCACCCTGGCCACAGACTCTGTCAGTTTCCAGAGGAGTCGCTGCTGGATGAAGGGTGACAGCTAAGCTCATTTAAAGAAGACAAGAAGGGATTTCACTGAGGAAGACAGAAATATTCTTAGGGATGAGGTTAGATCTGGAATGAACCAGAATGCTGGGGCTATCAAGAGGACACACACATCTCATCACTCAGACCTCTGGCTCTCCAGAGAGGAAATTGAGGTCTGAGTTTATTTGGAAAGAGGGGACATTGATTTGGTGACAGACGGCAAACCCTTCACTCAGTGTCTCAATCACTTTATAGTCATCAGTCTATGTGAGGTCCCAGCATCTGCCTCTCTCAAGATCTCCCCCCGCGGCCATCAGGGTGACACTGGGGCAGGAAGAGAGAGAAAGCTGATTTGCATGAGGCACCTTCTCCTCCTAACGAGTCTGGGAAGCTTGAAAAGGCCCGAGGACACCATATTTCAGCACGGGACCTGAGGAGGCCGCATCCTGTGAGTGTCCCCACCATGGCCTGGACGGTGCTTCTGCTGGGGCTCCTCACTTATGTCTCAGGTCAGGGAAAGGGACTCTGCATCCTTGGGGGACACATGAAAGCTGGGTCTCAGGGCAACCTTGTCTCTCATAACACCTGTTTCTCTCTTGTTGGTTCTAGGGGCTGATTCTCAGACTGTGGTGACTCAGGAGCCATCGCTGTCAGTGTCTCCAGGAGGGACGGTCACACTCACCTGTGGCCTTAGCTCTGGGTCAGTCTCTACCAGTAACTACCCCGGCTGGCATCAGCAGACCCCAGGCCAGGCTCCCCGCATGCTTATCTACAACACAAACAGCCGCCCCTCTGGGATCCCTGGTCGCTTCTCCGGATCCATCTCTGGGAACAAAGCCGCCCTCACCATCACGGGGGCCCAGCCTGAGGACGAGGCCGACTATTACTGTAATCTGGATATGGGTAGTTATACTTACACAGTGATGTGAACCCACGGGGAAGTGCAACCAAAACCTCCTCACGTGCTCAGAATGGCTCAGCCTCAGAGGCAGAAGGTATGAGATAGGGTGGAAATGGCCAGCATGCTGTGAGGAGTGGGCTGCACAGCCCCGCCCTCCTGCCCAGTGGCTCATGACCACGTACCTCCACCAGTCTCTCTAATGTGACTCGCTCAAGACAGGGCTTCCTCTCCCCCTGTCTGCCTGTAATAATAGGGAGGGAGCTTGGCTCCAAAATATGTCACCCACCAAGAGATTCAGAGACCCCACTGCTCCCTCTGAGACTCCTCTGATTCAAAGAGCATTAGGCACATATCCTTGGTTATTAACTGTTCTGTGGAGAAGAAGTTGATATTTGATTTGGCGTTGAGCTGGTTAGCAATGCATTTGCTCATGTTAGACCTACTGAGTTAAATAATCGTGTTGTTCCAGAATCTGTGTTCAGTGAGGTCTCCAGGAGATTTTTAAACGTTAATGTTTGAGAAGCATCTCAACATCTATTATAATGAAGGTATTTCTGGGCATTTTGTTTAAAATGCAGTCGAGGTGATATTCCATGACTCAATCACTCCCCAATTACCATTCAGAACCTTAGGAACACTCAGAAACATATTTACCATCTGAAGCCACCGCTGAAAACAGAGATTTGATGTCATTACAGGCAGAGCTGGTGACATTTCACAAACTTAAGTCCTTTAAGGATATATCGAGTGGCTCGGATGGCGACATAAGCTGTGAGAAAACAATCCAGTGGGACTGGCTTCCAGAAACACTCCTGCCACTGAGGCCCCTGGGGCCAGGACAGGAAGTGCAGGGCTGGGGGTCGTGGCACTACGTGAATATGTCCAAAGGTGTCCAGGGCTGTGAGGTGGACGAAGAGCGAGGCAGGAAATGTTGGTTTGATTTATGTTCTTCTCTTTGTGTAGAAAATGATATTAGAAAACCATTAAGTTGAGGGAACCCAAAAGTTGAAGGAAAGGGGATATCATATAGATATGTGAGGAGCATATGTACAATCGTGTGAATGCCAGGAAGAGGTCATTTTTAGTCCAGGTCACGTACCTGGCTCTAAAACCGAACGTCTCCCTTAAGGGACACTCTGGAGCCTTTCCCACACTGCAGAAAGAAGACATTATGTGGAAGTCACAGCTTCTTTACCAAGGGTGACAATACCTTTGGCTCAATGCATGCCAGAGGATACAGGACTAAGGGAGGACATGTGCTCAAGGACGCTGATTAATCATCAGGGCTGTGGCTGTACAAAAGTTCTATGGTTTCCCCAGGCCACCTGCTCACAGTTAAGCCCAAGTGACCAGGGGATATTAGATAATAGTATATTATTATCTGTTGGTGCCAGACTGGAGATATGATTTGCATCATACTTGAAATTGGATTTGAACAATTTCTACTATTTTTAATTCCAAAAATGTTACCTTTATCAAAATCCCTGAACTAATTTCTCTCTAAAAATTAAAATGCAGCTTATTTTAAACTCACGATGATATTAATATTAAATGTAAAATAACAACCTAGTGAAAACTCAACCTTATTATATACTGTAAATACTGTCTAATAAAATGAGAAATGAGTTCTGTTTAATCCAATGTTAGTCATTACATATTTTTCTCAAGGATTTCTTTCTTTCTTTCTTTTTAATTTTTAATTGATTATTATTTTTTTTAATTTTTAATTAGTTTTAAGTATACAGTGCTTTGGTTAGACATCCAACTGATTTGAGAAACCAGCTGCCAGATATATGTGTGTTCCCTTATATGTCATTATTTCTTTTTCTCTTGCTGCTTTTAATATTCCTTCTTTGTATTTCCTCTTTGGCATTTTAATTATGATGTGTCTTAGGCTGGGCCTCTTTGGATCCCTGATTTTCGGAATTCTCTGAGCTTCCTGTGGTTTTACGTCCATTTCCTTTACCAAGTTAGAGAAGTTTTCCATCATTATTTCTTCAAGCAGCTGTTCAACATCTTGATTTTCCTCTGTTATGCCGATCAGATGAATATTTGGAGCCTGAATAGTGTCCCATATCCTCCTTAAATTATTTTTCTAGTCTTGGCATCTTATTCTTGCCATTCTGATTGAGCGTCCTGATTGGCTGTCATGTCCTCTAGATAGGGCATTTGATCCTGATAGTCCAACCAGGAAAAAAGAGTAGAAAGTAAAAGTCATGATCCTCATCCATGATTCTGGCAGCCCAGCGGGAAGCAGAACTTGAACCCCATCTCTCAGCAATGAGCCTGAAAAACATGGTAGAAGACAGAGTGAGTCTTTACCCTGCGCCCCCTGCAGGTGACTGTGGGAATCAGTGAGAGCTGAGCCTTGACCCGCACCTGCATTAACAGCACTGAATAAGGGGTGGGAGGCAGGAGAGTTGGTGCTGCATGGGGCCCCTCCCTTCCCTGGTGTCAGCGAGGCAAAGGGCCCAGTGGATAGCTGAGTACACACCCCCACTGAGCGCAGCAGCTCCCCTCAGCCCTGTGTTTCCCTCCCTGAGATCAGCGGGGCCAGCAGGGGGCTTGTCTTACATACCCACTGGAGGAGAACCAGCTCGTTACAATCACTGTCCCACTGTCCTTAGAAGGTGTCAGCTGCAGCAAGACCACGGGAGTCAGTGGTTCAACACGCCAGACCCCAAGGAAGCTGAAGGTCCAATTCCCCTGGCCCCCATGCTACACCTCAGCAGGAGGATCGCCGAACGCAAGGAAGATTAAAAATGACCCAGAGTCCATAATATAATATCCAAAATGCACAATATACATCGAAAAAATCACTCCTCATACCAAGAACATCCCATGTTAAATAAGAAAAGCGATCAACAGATACCAACACCGAGATACTAAAAATTGTCTGTATAACATGTGACCAACAATCAAACAGCAATCATAAAATCTTCTTGATGAAGAATTAGGGGCACGCTTGAAACAAATGAGGTAGAGAGTCTCTGAAATGAATAATCAATTAGGAAAAAGAACAAGGGATATCATAGAACTGAAAACGACAGTTGGTGGTCTATACACGTCACTAGATGGGCTGAGGAACTGGCTGACACTTAGACTGAATCCCAGGTATTGAGGAGGATACTTAACACACCTGGAGAAAAAGTACTGAAGAGGGTTAGCAAAGACAGAGAAGCAATGAGTCTGCTGTTACCTGGCAAATCAAGTGAAAGGTTAATGAGATTTCAATGTATTCGAAAGAAAGGGGGCTTTTGCTGTGAGTAATTCCTACTACTGTTTTTAAGAAAAACAATTGAAAGAGAATGAGGCTGTTGCAGAACCATAGATACAAACAAATAAAACTCAATGTACAGCGTATGGGAATCACATTCACTAGGAATCAGCCCATGGGTGTGTGACTAGAGACAGGGACC
>NW_011889382.1:36040-40045 GCF_000151845.1 Pteropus vampyrus
GGTTCATGGCCGTGTGTCTCCTCCAGTCTCTCCAATACGACTCTGCGAGACAGGGCTTCCACTCTCCCTTGTCTGCCTGTGATAATGGGGAGGGAGCTCAGCATCAAAGCATGTCAATCACAGGGTGACTAGAGACCCCACTTCTCCCTCTGAGACTTTTCCGATTCAAAGAGCATGAACAGATACGCTCTCATTCATTGTTTGTCCCTGCAGACCACCTGGATAGTTCACTTAGCGTTAAAATGGGAGTGTTACCAGGAGTTGCTGGGAATGCAGTTCCTCAAACCAGGCCAACTGTGTCAGAAACGTGTGTCCTTTTGCACACGTTTTAGCAATCTCTCCAGGAGGTCTTTATGAACATTAAAGTTTGAGAAATACCTCTACTTCTATTGTTCTGAACTTATTCCTGAAAATTTATGTTTAAAATTCAATCTTGTTAGCAATCTAGGACAAAACTCTCCCATTCAAAATCAAAAACACTCAGAAACAGATTTAAATTTTCAGGACATTGCTGAAAACTATGATTTGATTTCAAACTACAACCAGAAAATGGGAGGAATTTCCACAAGCACGTATTCTCTAAGGATGCGTTTTATGGTCACGGGAACAAGTATGTTGTTAGAAGACGTCTGATGTAGAAGTGGCTTCCAGAAACTTATACCTGAGCTGACTCCCCAGGTGTCAGGACAGGAGGTGCAGGGCTACAGGTTGTGTCACTACGCGAGCTCCCCCTAAGGCGTCCGGCACTGGCCGTGATGGGGAGAAGCAGAGTGTGAAATTCTGGATTGTTTATTTCTAACTCAGTAAGAAGAGGCGAGGAAGGCTTTCCTGCAGGTTTCGCAGTGAGCCTGGCCTCTGCTCCATATTTTGGACTTCTGACCTCCAGAGCAGTGAGAAATAAATTTCTGTTGTTTATCAGACACCCAGTGTAAGGTCATTCATTCTAGCAGTGGAAACAGAGCAAGATAGAAATGGATCCTGAGAAGTAGGGGTGATGCTGTCAGAATTCCCTAAAAGATGTCCTTGTTGTAAAGTTGCAAGATCATGGCTGAACGCTGCTCCCGTTCTAGGGTTTTGTGGAAGGATGACCTTGAGAGCAATGGAATTGGATATTCGGCTAAAGTGATTTCTAAGCCAAGAGTGGAAGGGGCTTGGCTCCTCCTGACTGCTTATAGTAAAATGGGACCAGAGAAATCTTACAAACAGAATCATAAAGAAAAAGGAAATAGAACTTAAAGATACTTAACATTCTGGGCCTGACACAACTGTATGCAGATAGGACACAAAGAGTGTGACCAAGTGACCAGCTGACCAGGAGCTGAGTGCCCATTCACCTTTTGCTTGGTAGCCAGGAGCTAGCCTCCAAGCCTATGGAAGAATTCCCTGGGAGGAGATTCAGAGATCATCAGAGATACCACTCACATCAAGGCCCAGAGGCGAGGGCTGGCAGGAGGCAGAGAGGTTTCAAATGGGCACTTTTAGCACACAGGGGACCTTGGCGCTTCCCACCCAGGACCACCTCACATCACATTCTCTGCGCCCCGCCCAGCTGCTCTGTGCCCCTGGCTTCCACAGGTGTGGCCCTGGCAGGCCTGGTGTCGGTGGGTCCCGTGGCCACCCCTCCTAAGGGCACAGGCATCATACTTTGGTGGCATCATCTGTTTGTTCCATTTTCACCATTAACTGAATTGACAGTCCTGGGGCATGGCTGCCTCCACTTAGATTTCAGATCACAAACCCTCACGGCTGTGGCATCGTCCTGCGGGGCTTTGAGGTCAAGTTTCCCCTGGCTCCCGAGAGGGCCTGGAAAGCTGAGTGTGCCACCAAAGAAAATTATTCTTGAGCATTAAAGGTGAATCTTGTTTAGCCTCTTAGGAGGACGAGGCTGAGGATCACTGTGTTCTGTGGTACAGCGACCATGTCCACAGTGAGAGGTACAGGTGGGGATGTGAGACACAAACTCCTAGTCTCTGTGCACCGTCGGCCCCTAACATCCCTGTCTGGTGTTCCCATATGCTATGGTGGCCTCAGGAGACTTATTGTCCATGGTCCCAGAGGAGGTGGTCAAATGCATTGTTGTCAGAGTCAAAAAGATTTATTTTTAACACACTACTTTATGAAAACAATGTGATCTTAAAAAGAAGAGCTAATATAATCAGTAACCACACAGAAAATGGATAAGATTGGCAAAGGAAAAGTTACACTCCCACATAAACACATATTCAAGTCTAAATTTAGTAACCAATACAAAATTTAGTAATATATTGATATGATAAGCTCAATTTTATATGTAAAGATAAACATAGAAGCAAATTAACTTTAAGTGGGAAACTTACAGACACATAGCAGAAATAGAAAAAAAATTACTTCTCTCTTTAAATGAATTTGGTGGAAACCCAAAAGAAAGTAAAATTTGAAAAACGAATCCAAAAGGACCAGGACCGTTTACCACACCTAACAGTCCAGGGAACATTGCGTGCGTGTCAGACTCTCCACCCTGCAGAAGAGGGCGTTCTCTTCCTGCGTCTCAACCCCATGGACCAGAGGGAGCCTCCCTGTGTGTGTCCCTGAGGAAAAGCTCAGAGTCACAGAAGCAGAACAGCACTGGTCCCACTGTCCTCAGAGCGTGTTCCCTACAGAGACTCCTCATGACTCCCCAGTGTTCCCTGCAGAGGTGACGGGCAGGCAGGGGGCTGGGAGGGGGCTCGACAGAGGACACGAGTCTGCAGGGAGGACGCATCAGAGAGACAAGAGTCACAACTATCTAATCAGCCTATTTCACGCAGCTTGTGTCTATTTGTTTCTCAAAACAACAACAACAACAAACCTCTATAAACACTTTAAAGTAATATCGAAATGTGAAGAAAAAAAAGTCTAAGTATATTATTGAGAAAAAAATAGCAGAATGAAGATTTTATCATATTTTAAATGTTGGAGACAGAGAAACTGTGCCCTCATTTCTTCATAACTAAGCCGAGAAGAAATTTTGAAATCTCCATACGTGTCCATGGGGGTGTCCATGAGCTGAGACCCAGTGTCCCCTGCAGCTTCTCAGAGGAGAGCAGGGGTCCAGTGGATCATGTGAAGTTCATAATTCCACAGGGTCCCTGATGAGGAGATTATACACAACAATCAAACCCTCGTATTCCATACCCGGATGATAAATTCTAGTGATTGTGCCTCCCACACCCAAGTGGGGGGCATGGGGAGGCGCCACCCAGGACTCTTTGAAAAAGGAGTATTGACCCTGCTGACAGGAAGTCTCAGTGGACAGTCTCAAGCTGTCAGCAACAAAAGGGTGACTCTCAGCTGCAGAGAGCGGCCACAACCAGACATGTGTGTCCCAGACGAGCCCGTATCCACTGAGAGACAGGAGGGTATAAAGATCAGGTTGGTGGAAAGGGCCCCAGAGACACCGACACAAGGTGACACCTGGCAGGAAGGGAGAGCCACCCCTGAGACTGTGGCATGTACCCTGAGTCACAACTAGGATGTACGATCTGTCCCAAATGATCAGCTATACGAGCACTGGTGTTACGGGGTGAGTGGAGGAATCTCCATGGCACTAAGTGAACTATTTTGGAGATTGAAGACTCCATTCCCCCTAAGTCTTGACCTTGTGGATTTAGATGTCGTGATGCTTAGACAGGCAACACTTACACCACAGACACAGTCACGTTGCAATAAACCCACATTGGCGTCACTGTTTACTGGACATCATCAGGATGACAGAACAGTATGAAGACAGTCACCAGATATCAGGACGCATGGACCCTAACGAGCAAGGAATCACATAATGGGAAAGAGCCAAGTGTCCTGCACAGAAGGGGACATGCCTCCCGAGATGGACGCTGTTCTGAACTTCATCCTGGGACAAGAGGAATTTGTACAGGAGACACCACCTCAGTCCTGACCACTGAACAGCCAAGGGAGCCGTGGACAGAGTGACCCTGAGGAGTCTGAGTGGAGCACAGAGACACCCTGAGGTGATGGGGAGACCACAAG
>NW_011889382.1:41290-41614 GCF_000151845.1 Pteropus vampyrus
GGCTCCAGCACCCAGAGAGTCTTATAGAGAATCATCAGCTTCAAGGAGGGTTGTCATGGAGAATCACCTCTCAGGGGTGGAGAAACCGTCAGAGAGACAGGGAGAGGCGTGACCTCATTGACACACACACACACACACACACACTCACACACACACACACGCACACACGGCTCTCTTCGAACTGAGTATATATTGACCTGGACTCCACAGTTGGGGCATGTCTGTTCCCCCAGAAGTCAGGGAGAGGCCGGTGCTGACACAGCCGTCTTGAGGGTTAGAATCATCAGGAGACAGAATCTCCCTCAGCAGGAAACACCAGTGACA
>NW_011889382.1:41664-42222 GCF_000151845.1 Pteropus vampyrus
GCCTGGGACTGTTCTCTGTGCTCCCTGATGGAACCTGATAGCTGTGTCCTCCTTTGTCTGGCAGAGTTCCCTGAGCAGGGACCTTTGCGTGGTGTCTGTAGGTGCTTCCTCCCAGGGCTCTCCCAGGGGGTGAGGCCAATCTCCATCCTCCTCAATCTGGGTGTGAGCCGAGCTCCAGCACCAGGGCTCAGGGAGGGGCTGGGCGGTCACTGGATGGACACACATTTGCATGCACAGCCCCTCCTCTGGCGGAGGGTGGGGAAGAAAAGGAGGCCTGGGCAGCCCATCCCCACTGTGGCCTCAGGGGCTGCGTGCACCATGGCCTGGACCCCCGTCCTCCTCGTGCTCCTCTCTCAGTGCACAGGTGGGGACAGGCGAATACAGGGGAGTCCACGGCTTGCTTTTGCCATTTCTTTTTCAAAGAAAGTTTACCCCGTTCCCTGACCTATGACCCACGATTTTCTGTGTTTGCAGGTTGCTTCTCCCAGGCTGTGCTGAGTCAGCCACCCGCACTGTCCACATCTCCGGGATCAACAGCCAGACTCACCTGCACTCTGA
>NW_011889382.1:44564-46234 GCF_000151845.1 Pteropus vampyrus
AATTAACCTGATGGGTGGGGACACCACCTGGAGGTGGTGCAAATGAGGATAGCCACCCCTCCTAAATCTAGGGTTTTCTAAGTTTGGACCAGCTGACTTTTTGTGCAGGGGAGACCCCTCGAGTGGTTCACAGCGTTGTGGTTGAACATGACTTCATGTGGTTCATTTCATTTTAGGTTCCCGACACCTGTGCACAGGAACGCTCCAGGCAATCCACTCGCCCCAATGCTAACTACCTAATTTAGGGACCAATCTCCCAGATTCGGCATAACCAAAACTGTCTTTTATTTTCTCCTATTAAAGTTTAGTCTTTTACATGTTTTTGTTTTGTTTTGTTTTGTTCTAACTAAATCTACTTTCACAGTGAATATTCAATAAATATTATTTGTTTTAGGGTTTATTCTTAATGATCTTTGGACCTAAGTTTTCTACAAAAATGAGGAGCTTCGGCATGAGAAGTCCACCCAGAGTCACATAATCACAACAGAAGATGCTCCTGTCACCCTGACACTTAGAGCTCGGTGCCAGGAAACGAACGTAGAGACATATTTTCTTTTTTTTATATTATCATTGTAATTATTATATCATTCTTCTTATAGAAATAAGGCAATCAAAATGTTAGGTAAATTATCTAAACTTTGCCAGCTAATACCAGGAACAGAACACAGTGTTGAATTCACATCATTGGTTTAAACCTTTAAAGTGTATTAGTGCCCTTTCTCTAAACTTGGAGCTAAAGAAATAATAGCACAAAATTCATTACTCTGTATAGTCCCTGTTTTCTGGAAATGTGCAATCTAAGGCTCTGAATGCCACTATTGGCCTAGGTAAAGCATATACACAAACTCTAGAAACAATAAAAATCATAGATGAAGACAGTAAGCAATAAAACAGATAAATCTAAATTGCAAAATGAAATATTAGGAGAAATTATAAGCTACATATATTATAGCATTATTAGTCATATAATGTAGCCTCACCTTCTATGAAGCAGTAGAATCTCAAATAAGATTCAGACTTTAGAACTAATTTACGAGAAGTTCAAGTTGTTAAAGAGAAGCAAATTGGGACAAGCAGCCTGTACTCCCAGGCTAGGTGTTCGTGGCCCCAGGTAAGTTAAAGCCACTCTAGGCATTGGTTTCTTCATCGATAAAATAAGGATTGAACTAGAGAAACATTATTCCTTCTTAAGTAAGAGTTTAGTGATATAACTTTTCTCAGCTCAGTGAGCTCTTCAAAGAATATATCAGGAATTTAGCAGAGAATTAGCCACTAATAGTTCAAGCCCTGATTCTCGAATGCTGCCATTATCAACTGCTGGACCATACTAAACTCCCCAAGCCTCAGTTTTCTCAACCATTACATTGAGATGACATTCGTACTCTCCTCGAGCTTTGTGCGATGATTAAATGAGATGATACATGCAACCTCTCCAGAAAGATACGTACAATAAAATAATACCTAACATTTATTACAAGATGATAATCTTTCAGAAAACTCGCTTATTATTTTAGCTTAAGGAAGGGTGTAATTTTATAGCTGTATTCACAGTAAATCTACAATAATATAGGATGAAACCTTATCTCATCTTCTTCCTTGTTCTTGGAGCATCCGTCCGGCCCAGCTACTCTAGATCCCTCTTTTCCTTCGTTCAGATCTTTTTATAGTGT
>NW_011889382.1:46284-46689 GCF_000151845.1 Pteropus vampyrus
GGAGCTCTGCCATCTCACCCAACTGAGGCCCTAGCAGGTACCCAGGGTCTAATTGATGGAGCTAGAAAGGTTTCCCCATGGGTCCCTGACATAATCTCTGGTCCTCTGTTAGGGACAAAGCGACGTGAGTTCACCAACTGAAAGTGGTAGCAGCCGATTTGGGAGGCGACTAGAATTTGGAGTCTCACCGAGCCAGCAGTGAGCTTATCAAGATTTTTTCTCCTTTATCTCCCTTCTAGGACTCAGGACAGCTTGAAAGCAGCAAGTGGGCTCTATCGTGGCAGACAGAGGGAGCTCCTGGAGAAGGAGCCCTTGAATTTGGTCTTGAGAAGAAGGAAGGATCCTCCACAAGCATCGACTGTAGGAGCGGAGGCCCTGAGGCCCCTCACTTCTCTGGCAGGAGGA
>NW_011889382.1:47769-51717 GCF_000151845.1 Pteropus vampyrus
CACCTGAGTTCCTCTACTGAAAGTGGTAGCAGTCGGATTCAAGAGGCGACTAGAATTTGAAGTCTCACCGAGCCAGCAGTGAGTTTATCAAGATTTTTTCTCCTTTATCTCCCTTCTAGGACTCAGGACAGCTTGAAAGCAGCAAGTAGGCTCTATCATGGCAGACAGAGGGAGCTCCTGAAGGAGGAGCCCTTGAATTTGGTCTTGAGAAGAAGGAAGGATCCTCCACAAGCATCGACTGTAGAAGCGGAGGCCCTGAGGCCCCTCACTTCTCTGGCAGGAGGACGTCAGGGTCTCATAGGGTGGGGATCCACCTCTCTCATTACGTTTCTCCTGTCTGTTCTACCCTCTTCTCCAAAGGCAGGCTTCTTAGCAAGAAGTCTGCAGGAGATCTGGGTATGCAAAGGCCCAACCTTCTGGCTGGAAGACAGCAAACGGGAGCCACAGGGAGGCAGGAGGTACAAAGAGATGGTGCACAGCGGGGCGCGTGGGGAAGTAACCCTCAGAGTCGCTCAGAACAGCGTTGTCTGTGCTGCGGCTGAAAATGCACTGTCACCAGGCTGTGCCGACCCCAGAGTCAGTGGCTCAGCCTTTCCCCTGATGTGCCATTCGGTTTCCTCAGCGGAGCACGCCGTCCTGTCCTTGGCTGGGCGAGCTGCTTTCTGGCATCTTGAGGACCCTCATGAGAGACACTGGTGGCTTTTCCATCCACTCCCTACCTGTGTTCCTCTCCAAACCTCCTTCCACCCCCCTCAGCGCCTTCGGCCTGAGTCCAGAGACCCCCGGCCCACAAACTCAGAGAATAAACCCACCCTGATGGAGAGATGGGAAGGACTCCCACCAGGCTGAGAGGAAGGGGTCGGAGCTGAGGGGTTTCACTGGGCAGTACCAGTCCCATGATACAAAACTCATGACTAAATAACATAAATAAATAAACAAGCAAGTGTTTTAGGGAAACTATAAAGGGAAAACTTTATAGGCCGCTATTCACCTGAGAACAGAAGGTGTTTCTTTACCACTGCTCTTCCAGCCATATTTCTTACCAGAATTTCCATCGACTTTCTCTTTGCAATAAACACAGATTCTTTTAACAAAATACACTTCTGATTGTACTTTCATCTTCAGAATGACATTATCATTTCTTTTTAAAATCTATTTTATTGAGGTGAATTTTATGTAAAACGACATACATCCTATTTTAGTGCACAGGTGGGCACAAAGTGACTAGTATGTGAATTCTTTAATCAATATCTATCACAGCAAATTTAATATTTAAGTCATTACATCCTAGAACTTTCTGCACATTTGTCCTTATTGGACTTAAGAAAATGTAACAAACACTGTCATTCAGCCACGACCTTTGCAGTCATGTGCCTGGGAGCTTGAGGACAGACCCCAAGGCAGGAATCTCTGCTCCCAGGACGTGGAGAACTTGCTGAGTGGGAGGAAATACAGACAACAAGGACTTACACAGCATCGTCTACAAGGGATGCATGGAAGGGCATCCTCCCCACCCCCTCCCAGCCCCGGAGAGAAGAGCCCCTGCTCCTCAGGGTGGTGGGAGATCCGCAGGTCAGAGAGCTCTGGGCACATGGGAGGGGGACACGCGGTGACTGGACCTGCATCCTGCACAGAAGGGGACATGCCTCTGTGGGGACGGTCACTGATCTAGACTTGATTCTGATCCAAGAGGACTTTGTATGAGACATCACCTCAGTCGTGACCACTGAATAGTCAAGGGAACCTGGGACAGTCACCTTGAGGAGTCCAAGTATAACCTAAAGATGCCCTGAAGTGATGTGGAAGCCACATAAGGGGACACAGGTCCTGGCCCTATGCAAGGGCAGTGAACAGATTAGTGGGGACGCGGGAGTTATTTCTGATGGGCTCTGGTCACCATGTCACACAGTGGTGTATCAGTACCTGAACAGTAGAGGGATCCGGGCCCGTTCCTGAAGGTCTGGGGGTGAGCAGAGCTGGAACCAGCCAGTCACCTGGCACTGCCTGGTGCCCTCTGCTCAGGCCTCACAGCTGTGATGTCCAGACCCCCCAGGCCCCAAACAGCCCCACTCCTGCCCACCCCCTAACTCCTTCAGCAGAGGGGCCTAACCCCGGGCCCAGTGAGGGATCAGAAAGCTTGGGGTCTCATTTGCATGAGTGGACCCTCCCTCTGTCAGAGCTTGAAGAGGGGAGGGAGAGACTTGGGGGAAGCTCTGCTTCAGCTGTGGGGACACAGAGGGCAGGACGCGATGATCATCTCCACCATGGCCTGGTCCCCTCTCCTCCTCACCCTCCTCGCTCACTGCACAGGTGACTGGATATGGGGACAGGGAAAGGGACCCTGGGAGGACACACGGGGCCCTACTTCCTTCTCTTGTCTCTAGCCCCAGTATCACCATCTCTGTATCTCTCCCTCTTCCAGGATCCTGGGCCCAGTCTGTGCTGACCCAGCCGTCCTCAGTGTCTGGGGCCCCGGGACAGAGTGTCACCATCTCCTGCACTGGAAGCAGCTCCAACATTGGGAGTTATGGTGTGCAGTGGTACCAGCAGCTCCTGGGAACGGCCCCCAAACTCCTCATCTATTATGATAACAGTCGAGCCTCGGGGGTCCCCGACCGATTCTCTGGCTCCAAGTCTGGCAACTCAGGCTCCCTGACCATCAGTGAGCTCCAGGCTGAGGACGAGGCCGATTATTACTGCTCATCATGGGACGATCAGTCTCAGTGCTCGCACAGTGCTCCAGGCCTGTGGGGAAGTGAGACAAGAACCTGCTGTTTCCTGTGCAGTGGGGCTTCCCTGAGCCAACCCCACTGCTCAGACCAGACAGCCGCCTTCTTTGTGTGTTTGACCGAAAAGTGAGGTCTGAGACCACAGGACTTTGTCTAGATAATGTGTCCTCATCCTCTCTAAATCTGTTCCCAAAGCCCATCCTTGTTGCCAACACATTAACAGATTTTCTCAAACAGAGAAGAAATTCTTAGATGCGGGGTGGGCTGCCCTGGGGACAGAGTCCATGAGGGCTGTGCTGAAGCATAATCCACAGACTGGGAGACTGAACCAGCAGAAAAGTGTGTTCTCACAGGCCTGAGGGCGGGAAGTCCAAGGCAGAGGTGTTGGCAGGTGGGTCTCTCCCGAGGCCTCGCTCCTTGGCCAGCAGACGGCTGCTTGTCCCCGAGTCCTCACACGGCCTTCTCTCTGTGTGCGCTCACCCGCGGTCTCTCCTCCTCTTCTCATAAGGACACCGGCCCTGCCGATTAGGCCACCACCAACATGAGCTCCTTTACCTCAGTTACCTCCTTTAGACCTGGTCTCCAGAGACTATCACATTGGGAGTTAAGAGTTCTATGTAGGATTTTGAGGGGACACAGTTCAGTCTGTATCAAGGGTTCAAAACAAAACAAAACCCAGAACCCAGAGTCCACTTGTGTCTGACCCAGGAGAGTCTCTATGCAGATGATGTGCATCCACACCAGTTACTGTACACCTACTATGTGCCTGACTTGAGTCTAGGAGCTAAGAATACACTCCAGAAGAGACAGGAAGTATCCCACACTCATGGAGATGACACTGTCTGGGAGAGGAGAGGACAAACAAACCAAAATACGGTGTCCCGGCCTGATTTCTCACTTGGGGACAGAATGCCTTTGTGGTCTCAGGCATCCACCCACTCAGCAAACCCTCCCGAATTAGAGACTCTCCCTCCCTGGCCCATTGGTCAGGAACCCCGGCTTTCAGGATGACCAGACACAATCACTCACACCGTCTCCCCAATACCACCATGGCAAACAGAGACAAGATGGTCTGATTTGGTTTCGACAACACAGGCCCTGACCCCAGACTTGGAAATTGGTCAATTGCATGCCAACCACATGGCTGAGGAATTCTGGGTCCAGGTGGAGAGGAAAGACACAAAATTTTTCCCTAATTCATCCCAGCATGAGCATTATC
>NW_011889382.1:54706-56710 GCF_000151845.1 Pteropus vampyrus
CCTGTCCCAACTTTCACCTTCATCAGAGCCCAGGAACATCCCAGCAGGTGGATCCTTTTCCACAGCATGGACTCTGCTCTCCCAGGGGTCACAGCGGAGATGTCCCCATCCCGCCTGGGCTCCTGAGTTCAGGGCTGACCAAGGGACGAGGTACTGAGATGTGAGATGATGGTGAGGACCCAGGCCCCGGAGGACTGACGTACAGACAGCTGGCCCGACACCTGAGCATGCAGAGTGGGATTCAGGGTGGGGAGCAGCAAAGGGGAAAACTGGGGTCTGAGGAACCCTCTTTATGGGCCGTGAGTGGGTGGGGTGCCACATAGTCACTGGAAAATGCTGAGTCTACCCAAGGGAAGGGGGCGAAGTTGGTCCATGGATGAGACACTCTTAAGGTGACACCACTGGTGACCATGAGGAATCCCGCGAGTGGTTCTCCTGAGCCCACAGGCACCGACTGTGTCCTCCTGTCCCCTCAGATCCCACTGGAGCTTTCCAACAATCCAGGATGTGGGGTGACCTCTGGGACAACAGGAGCAGGAACTTCCCATGTTTGTCACTCCCACTGTGAGGATTCTGATAATCTCAGATACAAGGTCACCTTCTCCTGCACAGGGGTCAGCAGACATATTGGGAGTCATCGCGGCAATGGTCCCACAGGCTCCCAGGCAGAGCCTTCACCTAGGACAGCAGCGAGGGACCTTCCAGGGGTCTGAGCCTGATTCTCCTGACGCAGGTTTGTTACCAGAACCTCACTGACCACTCTGGGCTCCAGCCTGAGGACGAGGCTGAGGATCACGGTTACAGAGTTAAGCATGACCCCGATGCATGAGGATCTCCTGTTTGTGGGGACATGTGATAAATCTGCCCTCCACTCCCCAGTCAGACCCATCACTCCCCTGGATGAAGCTCATGGGACACATAGAGGAGGAGCAGAAGGGACTTAGGTCCCTTGGGTCACAGAGACTGGACTTCTATTCTCCATGGGTTTGCTGATCATTCCCTGAGCTCTGGATCCTTCGTTAAGAGGGGTGACTTTTTTTTTCTCCAGAGTTTCCATCCTGGAGTTGAAAGGACCCATTTCCATTAAGGACGTGGCTCTCACGCCAATCACCTGCTCGTCTTCCCCAGTTTAATGACACAGACCCTGATTGTGTTCACAACTTTTTTCAGGTAGGAAGATGTTTGAATGCGTCTCAGTCACTGGAGTCCAGAATGAAGAATTCAATCCTTATTATGGCAGAGAACCCCAATATTAAAGGAAAGTTTCCAGAAAGCTCGGTTCTTCCTTCAGTGACAATATTGGTGTATTTACCAATAAAGTTAATCACTGTGGCCCAATGTGGGATGGATAATAGACTTTGGAGGCCACTAAGTTAGGAAGGGAAAAAAGTGTTTATACTAACGGCTTAGTTCTCAATGTTAAAAATAAAACAAGTTTAACATTAGACTAAATAAGGAAAAAGAAACAACAACTTATCATGGATTCAAAAGATGACAGCATGAACCTTCAGATTAACAATTAAAGACAAATGAAAGCCCAGAGTGGTAATCAGGAGGAGAGGACACGTTTTCTCTGACATCGTTAAATTCTAGTGGCCAGAGAGACATCCCACATCAGTATGTGTGGAATGGGGGTGTGGATCTCACAGGAGTCCCTCACAACGACGACAATGACAACAGCAACAACAGTAAAATAAGGCAGCCTGTAAGGTAATTCATGGAGAATTATTGTCAGTATGAACCGGCAGGGTACCCAGTAGAATTGTCCACTCAAACATGATTTAAGATGGTCCTATTTTCCGATGGCCCCACAGTCATGGCAGAAGCAAAACAAACTGTCAGGTCATTCAGACACACCTGGCAACATGAGAACTGTGAGCACATCCTACATTTAGCAGCCTGGAGGCCATTCATTGTGTAGAGACAATTAATGTCTCAGTCCCCAACCCCCTGGAGGGACTTACTCATTCTCCTGTTGGGGGTGGTGGCATCACAGAGATCCAC
>NW_011889382.1:56760-58959 GCF_000151845.1 Pteropus vampyrus
AATGCTGAGTGAGATGTGACTGGGTGTGACCTCCCTGTGACCATCGGGACATCATGGTCAGGCTAACTCAGCACTGAGGCTGGTTCTGTAAGAGCCACCTCCTTCTCATCCGTGGTGATCTTAGGCTCATGGCACCTTGTCCTGGAGGCTGGGAACACTCTGGGTTTAGAGACACTCAGATGGGGAACATCCATCCCACAAAAGCGTTGGAGGAGAATCGCCGTGTTGTGCCGGAGTTCCGTCCCCATCCTAGTGTCTCAGAAACCCAGCTCCGGGGACACTCCATGCCTGGCCCACGGTGCTCCTGTCCTAACCCTTCCCTCTGCACAGCGAGGGGCTGAGGGGTTCCTGAAGGCGTCTCATCGGGAGCACTGTCCTTGTTTCTCTTTCCCATCCCCTAGCACTGGGTCGGCCCTTCGTACTGCTGTCGAATCCAATTTAGGAGGAAACACCCATCTGTAGGTGACACCAAGTCTATCTCAGGGTGACCTGGCCTGAGGTGGACTGGACAGCCATCTCTGCCTCCTGCAGTGACCTAACTCCCCTGAGTCTCCAGGTGCCAAGAACACGATTCTTGTCACGGCTGTTCTTCTCTGCTGAGCCACTGCTGACACTCCTCCGTCACGTCTCCCTGTGCGGCCTCTCACCCACTTTATTTTTACAGACTGAGTGTCTCAGCTGGGGCTGCTTCTCCAGGAGCATGACCCCAGGTCCATCCTGCTGTCCCTGGCCGAGCCCACATCTGCTTCTCATGAGGCTCAGGAGAGGGTCAAATTACTGTGGATGTGCTGGGATCATTCCTGTAAATGTCTTCAATTAACCTGATGGGTGGGGACACCACCTGGAGGTGGTGCAAATGAGGATAGCCACCCCTCCTAAATCTAGGGTTTTGTAAGTTTGGACCAGCTGACTCTTTGTGCAGGGGAGACCCCTTGAGTGGTTCACAGCGTTGTGGTTGAACATGACTTCATGTGGTTCATTTCATTTTAGGTTCCCGACACCTGTGCACAGGAACCCTCCAGGCAATCCACTCGTTCCAATGCTAACGACCTAATTTAGGGACCAATCTCCCAGATTCTGCATAACCAAAATTGTCTTTTATCATCTCCTATTAAAGTTTAGTCTTTTACATGTTTTTGTTTTGTTTTGTTTTGTTTTAACTAAATCTACTTTCACCGTGAATAGTCAATAAATATTCTTTGTTTTAGGGTTTATTCTTAATGGTCTTTGGACCTAAGTTTTATACAAAAATGAGGAGCTCTGGCATTAGAAGGCCACCCAGAGTCTCATCATCACAGCAGAAGATGCTCCTGTCACCCTGACACATAGAGCTCGGTGCCAGGAAACCAACGTAGAGACATATTTTCTTTTTTTATATTATTATTGTAATTATTATATCATTCTTCTTATAGAAATAAGGCAATCAAAATGTTAGGTAAATTATCTAAACTTTTCCAGTTAATAGCAGAAATAGAATGCAGTGTTGAATTCACATCATTGGTTTTAAATCTTCAAACTGTATTGGTGCACTTTCTCTAAACTTGGAGCTAATGAAATAATAGCACAAAATTCATTACTCTGTATAGTCCCTGTTTTCTGGAAATGTGCAATCTAAGGCTCTGAATGCCACTTTTGGCATAGGTAAAGCATGTACACAAACTCTGGAAATAATAAAAATCATAGATGAAGACAGTAAGCAATAAAACAGGTAAATCTAATTTGCAAAATGAAATATTACGAGAAATTATAAGCTACATCTACATATATTATAGCATTATTAGTCATATAATCAATCCTCACCTTCTATGAAGCAGTAGAATCTCAAATAAGATTCAAAGTTTAGAACTAATTTCCGAGAAGTTCAAGTTGTTAAAGAGAAGCAAATTGGGACAAGCAGCCTGTACTCCCAGGCTAGGTGTTCGTGGCCCCGGGTAAGTTAAAGCTACTCTAGGCCTTGGTTTCTTCATCGATAAAATAAGGATTGAACTAGAGAAATATTATTCCTTCTTAAGAAAGGGTTTACTGATATAACTTTTCTCAGAGGCTCAGTGAACTCTTCAAGGAACATATCAGGAATTCAGCAGAGAATTAGCCACTAATAGTTCAAGCCCTGATTCTCGAATGCTGCCATTATCAACTGCTGGACCATACTAAACTCCCCAAGCCTCAGTTTTCTCAACCATTACATTGAGATGACAT
>NW_011889382.1:61309-61683 GCF_000151845.1 Pteropus vampyrus
TACAGACAATCAGATTCCAGGATCCAGAAGAGGAAGGTGTGACAGCACCAGCTGTATCAGGATGCTCCTCGTGGGCTTTCACGGGGCAAGATCAGATTCACGATACAACACTCATGACTAAATAATGTGAATAAATGAAAAAGCAAGTGTTTTCGAAAAAACTTTATAGGCCGTTATTTACCTGAGACCAGGAGGTGTTTCTTTACCACTGCTTTTCCAGCCATATTACTTACCACAATTTCCATCAATATTCTCTCTGCAATTAGCACAGATTTTTTTTTTATAAAAACAACTTCTGATTGTACTTTCATCTTCAGAATGACGTTAAGAGTAATTCTTAAAATCTATTTTATTGAGGTGAATTTTATGTAAAA
>NW_011889382.1:61733-64597 GCF_000151845.1 Pteropus vampyrus
TTACTTGCAAACTCTCTCAAATTTCCCTGCCCTTTCCAGGCTTATGGTGCTTGTGTTTGGACTCCCACCCACTTTTAACAGTATAATTGATTGGTAACTTAAATTGTTCTTCCTGAATTTTATCCTATGCAGCACTGACAAACTATTCCATTTACTGAATTCATTTTATTTAGAATGTAATAAAAATGCAGTAGCCTAGTCTACAAATGGCTTTCATTATCTCCTCCTAGAATATCTTGATAATCTTTGAACACACTGACAAACACCTCTCTTTCCATTTTTCTTAATCTTTAGCTACAACTAAAGACATTTACAGTTTATTCCATATTGATACGTTTAACTAGATATTCTTCTTCTTCTTCTTCTTTTTTTTTTGTAAGAACAGAAGACACTCCTGTCACCCTGACACTTGGAGCTCTGTGCCAGGAACTGAAGGTAGAGACATATTTTCTATTATCTGAAAACACTGTGTCGGCAGCTAAAGATTATGATCCAGTCAACCGTGATCACCCAGAAGTTACTATCGTAAGTGTGAACTTGTGTCATGATGACACAGCCTCGGCTGATACGTTAACACTCACCCTGGATTAGACACAGTTTTCTCCTTCTCTGAACCAGAGGACAAAACAGTAGGTCGCGGCTACCGCAGACTCTCACTGCCAACGCCCCTCACACCGTCCGTCCTTCTCTGTCCTCTGCTGCTGCCTCCCTCACCCGCCTGGTCTCCCCCTCTGGCTCTTCAGGACGTAACTCCACGTCCACGTTAGGTTTTCAGAGAAAACGGACAAGTCCTTGCTGTAGATTCCACTCCCCAGGGCTCCGTCTCTCGGGAGGACGATTACCGGACATGGAACGGCGTGGAAACGCCTCATGGTCTCGTTTCTGGTCTCATCGCCATGCTCTGTGTTCCTGTCCCCAATGCTCAGTGAAACTGTTTAATACGAAAATGACGTTATTACATTTTCCTAAAAATGATGCGCTCATCCAGCCTAAGAACCTACAGGACAGTGTATCCACCACGACATCATTTTCCTCAGGCCCCTAAATCCCATGCTTTAGCTTTTTTTACCCAAAGTGAGCACTGTCTCCTGGTCACCCCCAGGTAGACATCTGGGGAACACAAGAGGTTGATGGGACATAGCTGTGGTGTCAGGAGCATAAAGGGGGACCATGTGGTCACCCCCTGCCCTTGCTTCCACAACTGTGGGTCCCATGCTTGCAGGATGAGAAAGGACAGATTTCTGTCACTCCACAGGCCCTGGACTTCTGATTCAATGGATTGTTAACAGGCCTGCTCCAAAATGAGTCCTCACTGCCTAACGTACATCCTACTCCTGGAAAAGTGTTTATGAGACACTTGTTGTTTAAATGAATGATCCAGGACTCTGGAAATTTTTACAGACAATCAGATTCCATGGATCCAGAAGAGGATGGTGTGACAGCACCAGCTGTATCAGGATGCTCCTCGTGGGCTTTCACAGGGCAAGATCAGTTTCATGATACAACACTCATGACTAAATAGTGTGAATAAATAAACAAGCAAGTGTTTTAGAAAAAACTTTATAGGCCGTTATTTACCTGAGAACAGGTGATGATTCTTTACCACTGCTTTTCCAGCCATATTACTTACCACAATTTCCATCAATATTCTCTCTGCAATAAGCACAGATTTTTTTTCAAAAAAAAAACAACTTCTGATTGTACTTTCATCTTCAGAATGACATTAAGAGTAATTCTTAAAATCTATTTTATTGAGGTGAATTTTATGTAAAAGGACATACATCCTATTTAATTGGGTAGGCAGTAACTAGTATATGAACTCTTTTAATCAATATCTATCACAGCAAATTTAATATTTAAGTCATTCCGTCCTAGAACATTCTGCACATCTGTCCTTATTGGACTTAGGTAAGTGTCACAAACAATGTCACTCAGCCATGGCCCCTGCGGACATGTGACTTGGTGCTTGAGGACAGACTCCTAGGTGGGAATCTCTGCTCCCAGGACCTGGAGAACTTGTTGAGCGGGAGGAAGTACAGACGACAAGGACTTACACAGCATCGGCTACGAGGGATGCACGGAAGGGCGTCCTCCCCACCCCCTCCCTCCCCGGAGAGAAGAGCCCCTGCTCCTCAGGGCGTTGGGTGATCCACAGGTCAGAGAGCTCTGGGCACATGGGAGGGGGACACGCGGTGACGGAACCTGCATCCTGCACAGAAGGGGACATGCCTCAGTGGGGACGGTCACTGCTCTAGACTTGATCCTGATCTGAGAGGACTTTGTATGAGACACGACTCCAGTCCTGACCAATAAACAGCCAAGGTAGTCAGGGACAGTCACCCTGAGGAGTCCGACTGAAGCCTAAAGGTGCTCCGAAGTGATGCGGAGGCCACATAAGGGGACACGGGTCCTGGCCCTATGAAAAGGCAGTGAGCAGATTAAAGGGGAGGCAGGAGTTATTTCAGATGAGCTCTGGTCAACAAGTCACAGCATGGTGTGTCTGTACTTGAACAGCAGGGGGCACACAGGACCTGTTTCTGAAGGTCTTGGGGTTAATAGAGCTGGGACCAGCCACATGGCACTGTTTGGTGCCCTCTACATAGGCCTCACAGCTGTGACCTCCCCAACCCCCACGTCCCACACCGTCCCGCCTTTGCCCATCCCTTAACTCTCAGACAGAGGGGCCTGACCCTGGGCCCAGTGTGGGATGAGAAAGCTGAGAGTCGTATTTGCATGAGTGGATCCTCCCTCTGTCAGAGCTTGAAGAGGGGAGGGAGAGACATGGGGGAAGCTCTGCTTCAGCTGTGTGGACACAGAGGGCAGGACGCGGTGATCATCTCCACCATGGCCTGGTCCCCTCTCCT
>NW_011889382.1:64647-64953 GCF_000151845.1 Pteropus vampyrus
TGGCCTGGTCCCCTCTCCTGCTCACCCTCCTCGCTCACTGCACAGGTGACCGGATAAGGGGACAGGAGAGGGGAGCCTGGGAAAAAACATGGGGCCCTGCTCCCTCCCCTTGTCTCTAGCCCCAGCATCACCATCTCTGTGTCTCTCCCTCTTCCAGGCTCCTGGGCACAGTCTGTACTGACCCAGCCGTCCTCAGTGTCTGGGGCCCCGAGACAGAGTGTCACCATCTCCTGCACTGGAAGCAGCTCCAACATCGGTGATAACTATGTGAACTGGTACCAACAGCTCCCAGGAACAGCCCCCAAA
>NW_011889382.1:65003-66118 GCF_000151845.1 Pteropus vampyrus
CTCCAGCCCCAGCATCACCATCTCTGTGTCTCTCCCTCTTCCAGGCTCCTGGGCCCAGTCTGTGCTGACCCAGCCGTCCTCAGTGTCTGGGGCCCCGGGACAGAGTGTCACCATCTCCTGCACTGGAAGCAGTTCCAACATCGGGCGTGGTTACTATGTGCAGTGGTACCAACAGCTCCCGGGAACGGCCCCAAAAACCCTCATCTATGATAATAACAAACGACCCTCAGGGGTCCCTGACCGATTCTCTGGCTCCAAGTCTGGCAGCTCAGCTTCCCTGACCATCCGTGGGCTCCAGGCTGCGGACGAGGCCGATTATTACTGCCAGACATATGACAGCAGTCTAGATGCTCGCACAGTGCTCCAGGCCTGTGGGGAAGTGAGACAAGAACCTGCTGTTTCCTGTGCAGTGGGGCTTCCCTGAGCCGACCCCACTGCTCTGACCAGACAGCCATACGCCTTCTTTGAGTGTTCGACCTAAAAGTGAAGGTTGAGAACCACCCCAGGGAAATGTTGTCTAGAGAATGTGTCCACATCCTGTGAATTCTGCCCCCAAGTCTGTCCTTGTTGGCAACAGATTGAGTAATTTTCTCAAGTTGAGCAATTTCTGGGGACCAAGGTTTGGCTGCTCTAGGGACAGACTCTGTGACAGGTTAGGGCACAACTAGGTACACAGAATCCAGTCCCATCTGAATCAGGAAATATCAATCATGTCAAGTACGGGTCCCTGTAGCAAGTACTGCCAGGAATGGGCTCCTAATCCTGCGTTTATCATTATAGGAGTCGACCTTCAGGGTCCTGTCTGATTACCTGATTCAGATCTGGCACCTCCAGCTCCTTAATCATCACTGGGCTGGTGTCTTAGGACGATGCTGATACTCAGTGCACCTCTGTGACAGCAGCCTCGGTATTCACACAGAGCTCAGGCCTGTGGAGAACTGAGACCAGGACCCCTTTTTCATCTGCCAGGAGTGGGAACACCCAGCAGCGCCCGCTCAGGCTGCATCTGTGGCTTCTGCTCCTTCTACTTCTGCTGCTGCCTCCATGGGCCCAGGTTCATCCAGGGTCACTGCCTGGGAGTGAAGGCTCCTCATCTCCCTTGTGTCCTCAAAGTC
>NW_011889382.1:68019-68769 GCF_000151845.1 Pteropus vampyrus
GGGGACCCCTAGAAGTTCCTCAGGCTCCTTAGGCACCTGCAGAAGCTCCCTGATGGCTTCTGAATCCATCAGTTCACATCTAAAATGTCAACGGGGCCCTGGGAACCCTGACCTTATCTTCTAAAAGCCCCATTTCAGGCCGTCCTTCCATCCCTCAGACTGCTGTCTCTTGCCTGTGACTTCCCTTTGGAACCCCAGGGACATTGCCTCACCATGGGGCACCCCTGGAACCTAAGCAGGGTGACATCCAGGCCGAAGTCAGGCCTCGCAGAGGGACTTCTCTGTCTCCTGTTGTAGAAGGAGCAGTCGTCCCAGGGAGAGGCCCAGAGCTCGTATTTACACTCAGCACGTTCAGCTGCACAGTGAAGGGACCCCCTAAACTCCTTAGGAGGCCACACCCACTCCTCTCTGACACCCAAGGCCGCCTGTTCACAGAACTTCCCCCTCCTGTCACGGACATATCGGCCTTCATTAACACGGCCCAAAAAGAAAGGAAAAGGGGAAGAAAAGGTCCTGTTCAGAAATGCCAGGTGGCACAGGTCTGCGTAGGGAGGTCACACACAGTTTCTGCACATCTGACCTGAGGTCGAGCTCAGAGCTTCATCCATGAACCTGAGCGCCTCAGTGTTTCCATCTGATGAACTGGAATAATAAGCAAACCTGCAGGTGGAGCTGGGCTGCGGGTTCTCTGAGTTATGGGTAGAGAGTGTGCAGCTGTGATGGAAGTGATTTCAGCGGGTTCACACTGAC
>NW_011889382.1:71234-71513 GCF_000151845.1 Pteropus vampyrus
GAAAAAAGAATACCTGTACAAGTCAGCCTCAAAAGAGTCAATGGACAAACTGGAAACCAGGTGCCTATTATATCACTAAATTTTAATGAACTCGATATGTTAAATGTCTCTGCAGAAAGAAAAAAAGACTATTGGCAATTCACGTCAGCCTGCTGGAGACATGATACAGTTCAAAGAAACAAGGCAAATGGTGTTTGATCTCTGTCAAAAAATCTTAAAATTACACTGAGATACCACTTTAATGGAAAAAGAAATAATTCCACCGATTTATCACTTTAC
>NW_011889382.1:71858-72222 GCF_000151845.1 Pteropus vampyrus
CTATTCACTCAGAGGATCTGGGCCTGGGGACTGGGCCCTGTGCTCACCCAAGGGACTCAGCAGCTGTGTCCTCTATGGCTTGGCAGAGTCCCCTGAGCAGGGACCTTTGTGTGGCCTCAGCAGGTGATTCCTCCCAGGGCTCTCCCACGGGGTGAAGCCAACCTCCATCCTCCTCAGTCTGGGTGTGAGCTGAGCTCCAGCACCAGGGCTCAGGGAGGGGCTGGGCGGTTACTGGATGGACACACATTTGCATGCACAGCCCCTCCTCTGGCGGAGGGTGGAGAAGAAAAGGAGGCCTGGGCAGCCCAGCCCCACTGTGGGCTCAGGGGCTGCGTGCACCATGGCCTGGACCCCCGTCCTCCTC
>NW_011889382.1:72272-74020 GCF_000151845.1 Pteropus vampyrus
ACAGTTTAAAACTACACATGCTGATGTGCTAACCCTTCTCTGAATTTGAGCCTCTGCACGAGCAGACTGTGAAGACTCTCGCTGAGTGTTCGCCCGGCCAGCTAAGTGTGGACAGCACCGTCCCTGTGTCCTCAGAGACCCTCTGCAGAGACTGAGAGACCTATCGATCCCAGAATTTCCTAGAATCTCCATCCGGCCAAAGCTGACCACGCAGGTAGCTGAGAAGGGACTGCAGTATCCAGACATGACAAAGAAGATAGCGTTTAGAGGATTTGTTCAGAAAAGTCGCTGACAAAGAACAAGTCCTGGAGCGGGAGAGAGTCTGAATACAAACACCACAGGTCAGATGGATCCAATGAACATTTACAGAAGACTTCAAAGAACAGCAGCAGAGTACACATTCTTCTCAAACCCACATGGAACATTCATCAAGACAGACCACATTCTGGGCCATAAAACCCAACTGAACACACTTAAAAGACTAGGATGTCCTCAGAACACCATTGGACTAGAAATCGACAACGCAAAGAGCGGGAAATGCCCAATATTTCAAGATTAAACAATACACTTCTCCATAACACAAGGGTCAAAGAAAAATTAAAAACATTTTGAATTAAATGAAGGGAAAATACAACTTGTCAAAATATGTGAGATTTGGTGCAAGTTGTGCTTAGAGGGAAACTTCTAGCAATAAATGTAATACAATAGAAAGTAAAAAAAGATAAAAAATTAATAATATAAGCTTCCATCATAGTAAACTAGAGAAATCGTATAGTATACTGAACAGCAAATAGAAAAAAGCTAAACAAAAAAAAACTATTGCAAAAATGCATGACACTCAATAGAGGAAATCAACCATAAAAATCAATAAAAATCAAAAGCTTTGAAAAGAACAATAAAATTAATAAACTTCTAGCCTGGCTACCAAGAAAAAAAAAAAAAAAAGGAAAGATGAGTCCCATTACTCACATCTGATATCAGAGAGGGGTCATCTCTCATGGTTTCCCACTGCAGGTCACCACACTCCCCCATGCAGTGTCCCTTCCTCATACCTGAGGCTGCAGCTGCTGCTGCCACCACCATAAACAATCTGGACCTGGGTCTAAGCCCTGCCCACGTGTTTGGTACCTGAGGCTCCTGGAATGCCCAGGGAGCACATCCACACCAAGTAGCCAGGCCAAGCCCTCCACGGCATGTCGCCTCTGCCTGCCGTGCCTCATGCTCGAGCCAGCAGGTACACAGACTCGAGAGGAGTTATTCTGGGTCCGAGACAGAAGCCGCATGAATGTGATGCAGCCTGAGAAAGAGGCAGAGTGTGACTTCCCACCTGGGGTGAGGCCGCAGAGTTCACAGGTGGTCCTCAGCCCTGGGCAGTGCGCCAACACCTCCCCTCTGCTCCTCCTGTTCCTCCCGTCACTCCTGTCACTAATTATTACCGGTACTGGTCCCAGTGAGGCGTCCGCTGTCACTTCTGCACCAGCACCGGAGTTTCTGAACCCGCGTCACACATACGGATGTTAATGTTTTCACTGTGCAGTTTTCTCCAAAGATAAGACCTAATCTCGATTTTCTACTTTTAATTGCATTGTCTAATGCAGAATTGTGTGATTAATGATGAAGATAAATATCACCTTTGCCTGTTCCTGCTCTTTGTGGAAACGCGCCCTACCCCATCCCATGGCTAAGGAGCTGGCTTAAGTTCTGAGTTACGCACGTGTGAGACAGCCAGGGTTTATTCCTACATTATA
>NW_011889382.1:75280-75985 GCF_000151845.1 Pteropus vampyrus
GTCCCCAGCCGCTTCTCTGGATCCAAAGACACCTCGGCCAACGCAGGGCTTCTGCTCATCTCCGGGCTGCAGCCTGAGGACGAGGCCGACTATTACTGTAACATATGGGATGGCAACTCTAAGACTCACACAGTGCTCCAGACTCATGGGGAAGCGAGACACAAACCTCCCCCTCACTTTCCTGGCCTGGTGCCATCACTCATGGGAGGGGCTCTGACCAAGTCAGACAGGAGGTGACTTCTTTTGTCATTTCTTCTGTCAACACCTGATTTTCCTCTGACCACTTGATCTGACAATATCACATGCTTCTCTTCAGTTTAAATTCACATTTCTCTGTTGCTAGTATATCCTCCCCCTGTTACCGTGTCCACTGGCAGTAACCCCATGTCAGAGGTCCACAGACCTCAGTGGGGACACGGAGGGAGCCTGAGGGGCTTGGGTCAGGCCTTGCCCTCCTGAGAGAGCAGAGGGGTGACTTGGCGCTGCTCCAGGTCTGCGTGCTTCCACCTGGGGTGGGGACGCGAGCAGCCCTCTAAACCAGAGTTAAAAATAATACATTTACGATAGCATCACACGTATGTAATACATCACGAAAAATCTGACCTGATTTATAATTTGTATGCACTGAAAACTATAAAACATTCTAAAATTAAATATTTAAATGAATGCACAAATAATTCTAGTTTATGTATCGAAACATTCAAT
>NW_011889382.1:76035-76373 GCF_000151845.1 Pteropus vampyrus
AACTATAAAACATTCTAAAATTAAATATTTAAATGAATGCACAAATAATTCTAGTTTATGTATCGAAACATTCAATTTGGTTAAGAGATCCCCCCAATTGATCAAGAGGATCGTTGCAATGACTTTGAGTATAATGTACTTGAAATGGTGATGGATTTCATAAAAAGTTAACATACTCTAGGAAAATACGTAACAGGAATTTTCGCCTTGGAGAATTGTGCTCCGTGTCCACGTGACCTGCCCGCGTCTGAGGACAGGGAGGGGAAGGAGGGAGATGAGAAGTCACAGGAGACACATCAAGGTGCAGCAGAGACAGCAGCTTTGGTCACTGAGGGGCA
>NW_011889382.1:76474-77175 GCF_000151845.1 Pteropus vampyrus
TGTTAAATCTGCTCAAAGGTTATTTCCGGATCTATTGAGATACTATGATGACATTTATTGCTGTGTTAATATGTTGTGATATACAAAAATTTTACTTTATTTGAACTACAACTTGTATCTTTGAAATAAGTCTCTTCCTAACAGTGTGTGAAATTATGTATCTGCTATTGGACTCTATTTGTGAAGATTTCATTTAGAATCATTAGTATAAATATTTAATCTATTTACTCTGTAATTTTCATTTATGAGTAACTTATTTGTAAGGTATCTTTATCAAAATTATAATTAAGAACTATGAAATTCTCCTTACTTTTACATATTATGAAAAAATATGAAACAAATAAATCGGAATCATCTTATTTCTTATGCTATGTGGAGAAATAGTTCTATAACATTTCTAGTTCTTCTACTAAAATTGTTCTTTTTAATTATTTTATTTCTGCTGGAGCTAATTTAATATCTTTTTAGGAAAGTATGTGTTTTATCAATTTTTGCAAGAGTTGATCTCAATTTATATTTTCTTTTTCACTTTTTACATGTATGACCAGCAGGGGGAGCTGTGGGGCTGCCATATCCTACCTACACAAGTGCTGAATGAGGACTATACCGGTCTGGGGACTGGGCCCTGTGCTCACCCATGGGACTCAGCAGCTGTGTCCTCTATGGATTGGCAGAGTCCCCTGAGCAGGGACCTTTGTGTG
>NW_011889382.1:78149-79557 GCF_000151845.1 Pteropus vampyrus
CCTTCTCACAAAACTGGTGTCCTCTAATAGCTGCCTCACTATGTCTCAGCAAGCCCATGGGGATGTCCCTGCCACACACAGGGTGTCGCTGCCTGGCCTTGTGGGCATGGATATCATGGGA
Source organism: Pteropus vampyrus (assembly GCF_000151845.1). NCBI lineage: Eukaryota > Metazoa > Chordata > Mammalia > Chiroptera > Pteropodidae > Pteropus > Pteropus vampyrus. The sequence continues at coordinate 78,271 of NW_011889382.1, forward strand.
AGCCTCACCTGCTGGGAATCTCGGATTACCTGCCCTCCACTTCCTGAGTCTTGGCCCTCTCAGGGCCTTTGTGGAACCAGGGGACAGAAAGACAAAGAGGCTGAATTGGGTTGGAGCAGAGAAACAGATGTGAGGCGGCTGGGCCTCAGCTCTGGAGCCCAGGGAACAGGGCTGTGGGTTGTCCACAGCACGTGCTGGATGCCCGTTTCTTCTGTGATTCTAGCCACACAGGTGAAGGCTCCTGACGTTCATGCTCATGCAGCATCCTTCCCCAGCTCTGCCACCTCCTGCTTGGTGGACCTTGCCCTGTACTCACAGGGCCCTACCTCCCTCTCTGCTGATCCACCTTCCTTAGAGGGCTGGGACACAGGACTGAAAATGAATAGCTACTGTCCAGAGAGAAGCTATGACAGTGGGTCAACGGTGTGATTGTGGCAAATCAGCATCAGAGTCTGTTCACATCATCGAAACTCTGCAGGCGTTGATACGGCCACGTCCTCTGGGAACTTTGTTTCTCTTTGTTATTGCCAGGTCACCTACAGCAGAAGCTCCTGGTTACCACTTGAGGATGGAGCCAAACACCACTGACCAGCACCATGCGAGGTTCCCCGTCGTCCTCACTGCACCAGGCCCGGGAGATGAGAGTCAGAACCCCAGACCCACAGTGAGTCTCCCCCTGCAGCAGTGCTCGCGGGAGCACCGAGTGTTGCTCATGTGATCAAGTGCGGGCGTGAGAAATGGGTGTGTAGCTCGTTTCCTAACTGTCTTCCCTCCGTACCTAACACAGGGACAGTGGAGCTTCCTTCTCAGGTAGTGTTCAGATGCTGGGGCTCCCACACTTCTGGCTTTCTCCTTTTGCAATTCACCCTCACTTAGCATCTTCTCAGGCAATCCTCCACTCTGTGCTCTGCGTCTTCAGGTCTGTTAGACTGTGGACAAAGTGAGCAGGACGCCAAATCTCACCTCCCTGGATCTTTTAGATCCTTTAGACTCCTGCATCCAGGCTGTGCTGACACATTCAACCACGGTGTGTGGTCAGGTCTCAGGAATAGCATCGTCTACAGCAAAAAACAAACAAACAAACAAACAAACAAACAAACAACAACCAGTGTCACGAATATGCTCTCTCAGTAGGGCCTGGCAACAAAACATCCAGGCAGGAGCCCCAGAGACGTGGTACCTGGAGTTCTGTCTCAGAGCCACGCAAAATGACTCCTCTGGCAAGAAATGGATCCTGAGGGGATCTTACTCGTGTCCCAAGAACAGGCTGTTCATTAAGACCTCACG
>NW_011889382.1:79607-80182 GCF_000151845.1 Pteropus vampyrus
GTGCACCATGGCCTGGACCCCCGTCCTCCTCCTGCTCCTCTCTCAGTGCACAGGTGGGGAATGGCCTCGGGGACTAGATCTCAGTTCCCACTCTGTGTCAGTTCGTCTCTTCCTACACCCGTGAGCTTCACTCTCATCACAAAAGTTTGTCTGTGTTTGCAGGTTCCCTCTCCCAGCCTATGGTGACTCAGCCACCCTCCCTCTCTGCATCTCCGGGAGCATCAGCCAGACTCACCTGCACCCTGAGCAGTGGCTTCAGTGTTGGCAGCTATGGCATACGCTGGTATCAGCAGAAGACAGGGAGCCCTCCGCGGTATCTCCTGTACTACCACACAGACTCCGATAAGCACCAGGGCTCTGGGGTCCCCAGCCGCTTCTCTGGATCCAAAGACACCTCGGCCAACGCAGGGCTTCTGCTCATCTCCGGGCTGCAGCCTGAGGACGAGGCCGACTATTACTGTAACATATGGGATGGCAACTCTAAGACTCACACAGTGCTCCAGACTCATGGGGAAGCGAGACACAAACCTCCCCCTCACTTTCCTGGCCTGGTGCCATCACTCATGGGAGGGGCT
>NW_011889382.1:80232-82276 GCF_000151845.1 Pteropus vampyrus
TGTTGTTAGAACCCCAGACTCACCATCCCTGTGTCTTTCTTTCCTTCATTCCAGGGACCTGGGCACAGTCTGGGCTGACACAGAAAGCCTCAGTCTCGGGGTCTCTGGGTCAGAAGGTCACCGTCACGTGCACTGGAAATAGCAACAATGTCGGATACTATGGGGCAGGCCGGTGCCAACAGCTCCTGGTCCTGCTCCTAAGACTGTGATGCTTGGACGTTCTCGACCCTTTGGGATCCCAGCTCGGTCGTCTGGGTCCAAGTCTGGCAACAGCCTCCAAGACCATCTCTGGGCTCCAGTTCGAAGACAAGGCTGACGATTCCTGTTCAACGTGGGACAAAAGCTTCAATGTTCTCATGGTGCTCAAAGGCTGTGGGGACGTGAGACTCCAACCCGCCTCTGCATCTCCCTGGTAGCTGACACTTCATAATCATTGTCTGTGAACAACAGCAACTGAAGGATTTATTTCTCTGTCATTTTTTCTGCCAGGATTGAGAGTCCAGTGCTCTTAACTCAACCCAAATCTTGGAATCGGTCACCCTGGCCCGGTTCCATCCTGTCCTCTTAAACCCATTAGCGTGTAAGAGCTGTGGCACTAGCGTGCATAAATGTCTGTGTGAAATGTTATCGCACAAACACCCACCTGTTACACATCACTTACATGCACTGTAAGCAACCATGTGATGATTTCTATTTCTTTAAGTGGTCTCGTTTTCAAATAAACGTCAAAATAGAATGTTCTTACTTTATCCTTCCTGCCTTTCTGTTTTCATGTATTTTCCCACCTCAATCTCTGTGCGCTTTCCCTGGAGACGTCAGTCACACGCGTGTGATGCTACATGGTGGCGTTTTCCTAAGGAGTCACTGAGACGCACTTGCTTGTCTTCATCTTGTTCCTCTCTTTTCTCATGTTTGGCTAATTTAGGGTTAATTTCTATTGCTCTATTGTAAGTTCGCCGACTCTCAGTTTTCCAAACTTGTATTAAATTTCATATTGAATTTAATACATTTGTTATTTTTCATTCCAGAAGGTCCACCTGACTCCTGGTTCACAGCCTCCATGTCTCTGCCACGAGTCCCATCTACGTGCCCATGAAGACACAGGTCTTATTCTTCAAATCCCGTCGGCACCTTCTGAAATTTGGAGTGAATTCTGAGCGGTTTCTCTGCCCCACTCTTCCTTCTTGAGTGTGGGTCACGTTCACACTGAGGTGCTTGCGTTTCTGCTTAGTTTTTTATTGCACTGACCCATATCTACATACATAACAATGCCCTGTTGATTAACTCCTCAAAAGAGCATTTACATCGTTACCAGGCTGCAGTTGCCTGTCCAGCATCGTTCTTAACGGTGAAAACATCCCAGGCAAACATGACGGCTGTGACAAATGCTACGTAATAGTTTTGTGGTATTTCCTATCAACACAAAATGTCTGCGACTTAAATGGCAGCTATCAGACTTAATGTGCAGGAGCAGGACGTCTATATTATTAATTGATAACAAACATCACTTAGAAAACTCAAGGGAATATAATTTCGGAATGTCGTACTGATTAAGAGTTCGGTTAAGTCACTATAAAGTTCACTGATTTTTTTTTACTATTTCAACAAGTTATAATAGGACTATACAATGAGTTAAATAATGAAAAACATTTTATCCATATTAACTATGTCAAACGGCTGGAGTAAAAATTCTAAATTTTGTGAATTATCCATATAAAAACAATTGAAAAACTCCAGAGTCATATTTTTCAAATTGAAAACATGGTGTGTACATCTTTTCTTTAAAAAATCAGACACAATTGTCAAAAATTTCTATGTGATCTTATGTGAAGATATAATTTTCTCATTTTGAATAATGATAATTTTTTTTTGCAATTTTATTGAAATAGGGTAGTTTTCTTAAGTTAGTGTGGAGAGGGTTTTTTTATTATAGGTTTCAGGTATACGGTTCACTGGTTAGACATTCATACACTTTATGGGACGATCCCCCTGATCGCTCTGTCCTCCCTCTGGCTCTGCACACAGCCACCACACTGCTGCCCAC
>NW_011889382.1:83576-85046 GCF_000151845.1 Pteropus vampyrus
TTTCTGTCCCCACGGACCAGGAATCGAGTACTGGTCTCCTCTCCGAGCGGCGCTTATCTGCCTTTCAGTCTTCATCTTGCAGCCAGGTCCCCATGCACAGTGAGACACCCACAGTCTGAACACTCTGTCGATCGGCTTTGGCCTCTGCTTGCCCGCAGGCCCCTGTGAACCGTGGTGTCCCCCACTGCATCCAAATAGAAAAATCCTCACACCCAATGGCATTCTGAGCTCTAGATGCTCACACATCATCACACAGGGCGGGGGAAAGGGTGCGATTCTCTCCAAACGCTGTCACCGCCCCGTGTCCTCTCTCAGGCCCACGACGCTCTGCAGCAAACCCCTCTGCTCCTTCCCGACCACCTTCTCCTCTCAAGGACGTTCCCATTACTCCACCATGCCGTTCCTTTTCTTGACTTTGGCCATCGTCATGCACTATTTCTTCATCCACACCCAAACTCACTCTGGACGCGCGTGAGGAACGCCTGTCTTGAGACACCTTCCCTGAGTCGCATGACTGGAGAGAGCACAGGCAACACTCTACTCGTTCAGCATCCTGCATATTTACTTCTGATTCGTTTATGACTCATTCCCTGTGAAGGACAAGTGTCCCCACACGTGCCGCAAGTTGATATGGGACGAAGTAGCTCCCAGCCCTGGGCCGTCTCATTGCTAGTGGACTGCAGGGCTCCACTCTCCTCTCCCCTGCTTCCTTCACTGGCCCCGACTGTTCAGCACCAGGAAGACGAGCTGTCATCGGGGTCCCCCAGCGGGTTCTGCCCCACGTCTCCTACAAGACTTAACAGCGGAAACATCCACACGGTGCACAAAGGGAGAACCTCAAGTTCATACAGACCCTTCCCTCCTCCCTACCCAACCACCTCATTGATACCAGCCTTGCAGATTCTCTCTCCAAACCTTTTACATTCAAATGTTCCTGTTGCTATTCCATTCTCCTGTTAGTTTTCAACACAATATCTACCCAGATTATGCGCTAACACTGTTTTAAATGTTTATGAAGTGAACATGGAAATATAGTAGATCCATCTCCCATACAAAGGAATATTTTCAGAACAGAAGGGAAAAATGTTGCCGTTTTTGAAGTAATTAAGAGAACTTGCATGTGGTCTCAGTGTGACTCATTGCAGTGGAGACAGGAGAGGGGAAGCAAATTTACGAGTCCACATGATATAAAGGAAGGATGTAGACACGACATTATGAAGAAACATCCTAAGGATATGAGACTGGGAGCTTGAGGACAGACTCGTAGGCGGGAATCACCGCTCCCAGGACGCGGAGTATTTGTTTGAGCAGGTGCGAATATTGACAGACAACAAGGACTTACAGAGCATCACCCACGGGGGATGCTGGGAAGGGTGTCCTCCCCACCCGCTCCCAGCCCCCGAGAGAAGAGCCCCAGCTCCTCAGGGCTGCGGGGGATCCACAGGGACGAGAGCCCTGGACACCTGGGTG
>NW_011889382.1:85811-86287 GCF_000151845.1 Pteropus vampyrus
CCCAGATTATGTGCTAACACTGTTTTAAATGTTTATGAAGTGAACATGGAAATATAGGAGATCCATCTCCCATACAAAGGAATATTTTCAGAAAAAGGGGAAATGTTGCCGTCCATCGAAGCAGTTAAGAGAACTTGCATGTGGTCTCAGTGTGACACATTGCAGTGGAGACAGGAGAGGGGAAGCAAATTTACGAGTCCACATGATATAAAGGAAGGATGTAGACACGACATTATGAAGAAACATCCTAAGAATATGAGACCGGGAGCTTGAGGACAGACTCCTAGGTGGGAATCACCGCTCCCAGGACGCGGAGTATTTGTTAGAGCAGGTGCGAATATTGACAGACAACAAGGACTTACAGAGCATCACCCACGGGGGATGCTGGGAAGGGCGTCCTCCCCACCCGCTCCCAGCCCCCGAGAGAAGAGCCCCAGCTCCTCAGGGCTGCGGGGGATCCACAGGGACGAGAGCCC
>NW_011889382.1:86337-87702 GCF_000151845.1 Pteropus vampyrus
TTTCTCTGACATCGTTAAATTCTAGTGGCCAGAGAGACATCCCACGTCAGTATGTGTGGAATGGGGGTGGGGATCTAACAGGAGTCCCTCACAACAACGACAATGACAACAGCAACAACAGTAAAATAAGGCGGCCTGTAAGGTAATTCATGGAGAATTATTGTCAGTATGAACTGGCAGGGTACCCGGTAAATTTTCAACTCAAACATGATTTAAGATGCTCCTATATTTCCGATGGCCCCACAGTCATGGCAGAAGCAAAACAAACTGTCAGGTCATTCAGACACACCTGGCAACATAAGAACTGTGATCACATCCTACATTTAGCAGCCTGGAGGCCATTCACTGTGTAGAGACAATTAATGTCTCAGTCCCCAACCCCCTGGAGGGACTTACTCATTCTCCTGTTGTGGGTGGTGGCATCACAGAGATCCACATGCAAAATCAGATGGCCCTTCCAGGGTGCTGGGTGTGGTTCGGTTGGTCTGGTCTGAGAGGAGAAGCTTCACGGACAGACCCACATGGAAAATGCTCCAGTCTCTCCTGGAGACTTGGACAATCAGTATCCTTGCCAAAGTGTGGAGTTTACGCATCCCTGTTTGTTTGTCTATTTATCCAAATCCATAACCTCATGCTCATTTCAGGGAACATAGTTTAGAATATATAGCCCTGTCCTCTCAGTTTAGGCCACCAAATCCTGTTCGTGGCAGCAGCACACGATCTAATTGTCTCACACCCAGTAGACAGTCCCCAATGTCAGAGGCAGGCTGCCCTGGGATGTAACCATGATGAGTCAGGACAGAACCAGGGACAGAGTCCAGCTGTGTCTCACTCAGGAGAGCTGACTATTCAGGGGCCCACCCGTCTACACCATTTATTGAGCACTTACTATGTGTTGGACTCAGGTCGCGGCCGGGAACCTAGATGATGTGACAAGAAAGATACAGAATCTGATTAAGTCTCCGAAGTCCAGCTGCTGCAGAGGATGAATGAGGGGGACGTGGGAATATAGTCAGGGACCTTGAGTGTTCTGTGGATTTGGTACAAAGATGAAGCTGGAGTCCTGGGTAAGGGATGGTGCAGGTGAGGTAGAGAAGAAAGGTCCGATTCTGCGTGGTTTTGGAGGGAAGAGGGAGAGAATGGGGGGTGGGAAAAGGTTTCGAGCTGGTCCTTGGGATGATGGTGGGAAGTGAGTAACTGCACCTCCTTGAAGAAGGTTCATGGGTTAGGATGTGAGGTTTAGGGCCCAAGGTCACGTCTGTGATGGAATCCTTGACCTCAGTCTCCCTTCTTGATCAGTGGTGACCCAGGAATGTCTCTTTTCCAGATGACAAGTAGAGGATCTTGCTGGGTTTTCCCCCTTCT
>NW_011889382.1:87752-87996 GCF_000151845.1 Pteropus vampyrus
GGAGACTTGGACAATCAGTATCCTTGCCAAAGTGTCGAGTTTACACATCCCTGTTTGTTTGTTTATTTATCCAAATCCATGACCTCATGCTCATTTCAGTGAACATAGTTTAGAATATATAGCCCTGTCCTCTCATTTTAGGCCACCGAATCTTGTTCGTGGCAGCAGCACACGATCTAATTGTCTCACACCCAGTAGACAGTCCCCAATGTCAGAGGCAGGCTGCCCTGGGATGTAACCATGA
>NW_011889382.1:91244-93334 GCF_000151845.1 Pteropus vampyrus
TGGGGTCTGAAACCCACACCAGAAAACCTGTCTGCTAAATCTGTCCACATTGTGTGATTTTCTTAAGTGACCTGAAGTTCCTGGATGTGGGGCGGTGGGACCTAGGGACAGAGTCCATGAGAGGTGTTTTGGAGCCGGGGCTGTCATAACACAAAACACAGACGGGAACCTTAACTAACAGAACCTTATGTTCCCACAGTTCTGGATTCTGGAAGTCCAAGGCAGAGGTGTGGGCAGGTGGGTCTCTCCCGAGGCCTCACTCCTTGGCCGGCAGACGGCTGCATTCTCCCCGAGTCCTCACACGGCCTTCTCTCTGTGTGCGCTCAGCCCTGGTTTCTCCTCCTCCTCCTCTCATAAAGACACCGGCCCTTTTGATTGGGCACCACCCGCATGAGCTCCTTTACCTTAGTTACTTCCTCAAGGCCTGGTCTTCAGAGACTGTCACCTGCGGGGTGACGGTTTCCACATGGGATTTGGAGGGAGCACAGTTCAGTCCACATCACGGGGTCAGGACAGGGCCAGGGATGCAGATTCAGCTGTGTCTGACTCAGGAGAGTCTCTTTGCAGATGATGTGCATCCACACCATGTACTGAACACCTACTATGTGCCTGGTTTGGGTCTAGGAGCTTGGGATACAGTGCAGACAAGACAGGAGGCTCCCTGCGCTCGGGGAGCAGACACTGCCTGGGAAAAGAAACGGGACAAATGAGCCAAAATATTGTGTCCTCAGGCTGATTTCCCACCTGAGTACATAATGCCTCTATGGTCCCAGGCATCACATGCACACGACAAACCCCTCGGAAAGACAGAAGTTTGTCCCCCAACAAATTGACCAGGAACCACGGTCTTCAGGATGGCTGGACCCAATCACTCATGCATCTTCTTGACACCATCATGGTGACCAGGGAGGAGATTGTCTGATTGTTTAGGTTACACAGCCCCTGTCCGGTTGGAACTGGGGTCAGTACAGACTAACCATAGGGCTGGGAGATTTGGGATCCAAAGTGAATTTAAAACATGATGGAACTTTCAGCAAATACATCCCCACCACACACATCACACTTCCCCTCCCCCTCATCGTTAGTTCAGGTGAGACACTGTGGACACTGGGGTCTGGGCAGAGACACAGGCTGGGCTATCCCTGTCTCATAGAGCTGCAGCTCGCTCGCTGACCATTCTGATATTCCTGCAATAGATCAATTCCAGGCCAAAACACGCTCAGCTGCATCCACGGGGTATCGATCTGAAATTCATGTAGCCCCAGGAGAGGCAGAAAGATGGCTTCCCTTTCCAGAGGTAGAAGGAAGTTAGAGAAGGTTCAAGAACCCTTATTGGTGGCCACTTCCGCACCACCCCTGAGACTTTCTCCACTGGTCACTCTGTCAAATGATGACCAGACTCAGGGGCCAGCACTCGAAACTCTGCTCTGTCCACACCCTTCATCTGGGGGTGACTTTTCCCCCAAAACCGAGAACCTGCCTCCGCGGTCACCTCTGGGTCATGTCTGAGAGTCACCACCTCGCAGGTTCATGGACACAGGAGCAGGATGAGACTCAGCCTGCTTCTGATTCTTCTGTGACTCTGCCTCTGCAGGACATAAATTCAATTACAATACGAGAATAAAATTCTCCTGATTTCCCCCACCTTGGAATGTCCTCGTCACTGTCCTGAAATATTGTGTGTGTGTCCATAATATCATGCTATGTCCTCAGGCCAAGGGTCATTTACCTTCCCAGATTGCACCTTATCCCTTCCGGTCTCATCTCCTGTCCATCCATCAGTTTCCAGCCCAAACATCGTCTTCAGCCCATTGACACAAAAGTGTGTGTGTGTGCGGGGGTAAATTTCTAGAAAAATACAGGGCGTGCACAGAAAACTTTTAGGCATCTTGGGAATCACTCCAGGACCCAAAAAATTAATCACTACACTTAAGGACAGCCCTCGGTCACAATATATAAGTAGATTAGGTTAAAGAATCCACTTAGATCAGCTACTCATCTCCAGAGTGTCAGAGAATAATTTTGAAACGTTACACACATGGCTCTCATACAAATAAAGCGTGAACATGTGTCCTATGTTTTGTTCAACT
>NW_011889382.1:96873-97147 GCF_000151845.1 Pteropus vampyrus
GCTGAGTGTGTGCTGTCACCTGTAATGTGCTCTGAGGTGACATGTCTGTGATAGTAACCTCATCCCAGTGAAGGACCCTGTGACCTGCAACCTGTTCTAGAAGAATCAGGACCATAAAGGCTCTGTATGGAAAAGGTACAATATGATTTCAGGGGCTCTGGCTCCGACTGTATTTCCACGGGTTAGAAATGAATCCTGTGTCCATAATTCCTGGGAAGACAATATGAAGACCCTTCTCACAAAATTGGTGTCCTCCAATAGCTGCCACACTGTG
>NW_011889382.1:97197-99081 GCF_000151845.1 Pteropus vampyrus
AGCTGTGTGTGGAGTCATACTGTGGAATTTTGGGGTCAAGGTGCCCTTGGATGCCCAGAGGGCCTGGAAAGCAGAGTTTCTAGCCAAAGGGAATTATTCTTGAGCATTAAAGTTAAATTTTGTTAGCCTCTCAGGAGGACGAGGCAGGGGGCTGGGAGGGGGCTCGACAGAGGACACGAGTCTGCAGGGAGGACGTGTCAGAGACAAAAGAGTCACAACTCTCTAATCAGCCTATTTCACGCAGCTTCTGTGTTTGTTTCTCAAAACAAAAACAAGGACAACAAACCTCTATAAGCACTTTAAAGGAATATCAAAAATTGAAAAAGTAAAAAAGCCTAAGTATATTGTTCAGAAAAAAATTGCAGAATGAAAATTTTAGCATATTTTAAATGTTGGAAACAGAGAAACTGTGCCCTCATTTCTTCATACTAAGCCAAGAAGAATTTTTGAAATCTCCATATGTATCCATGAGGGTGTCCATGAGCTAAGACCCAGGGTCCCCCGCAGCTTCTCAGAGGAGAGCTGGGGTCCAGGGGGTCATGTGAAGTTCATAAGTCCACAGGATCCCTGATGAGAAGATTATACAGAGCAATCGAACCCTCGTATTCCATATCCAGGTGATAAATTCTAGTGATCGTGCCTCCCACACAAAAGTGGGGGACACGGGGAGGTGCCACTCAGGACCCTTCAAAAAAGGCATATTGGCCTTCTTGACAGTAAGTCTCAGTGGAAAGTCTCAAGCTATCAGCAACTAAAGGGTGACTCTCAGCTGCAGAGAGCGGCCTCAACCAGACATGTGTGTCCCAGACGAGCCCGTATCCACTGAGAGACAGGAGGGTATAAAGATCAAGTTGATGGAAAGCGCCCCAGAGATACCGACACACGGTGACACCTGGTAGGAAGGGAGAGCCACCCCTGAGACTGCAGTACGTGCCCTGAGTCACAACTACAATGTACGATCTGTCCCAAATGATCAGCTACACGGGCAGTGGTGTTACGGGGGTGAATGGCGGAATCTCCATGGCACCCAGTGAATTATTTGGGGGATTGATGACTCCATTCCCCCTAAGTCTTGGCTTTGAGAGTTTAGATGTCGTGATGCCTAGACAGGCAGCACTTACACCACAGACACAGTCAAATCGCAATAAACTCACGCTCAGCATCACTGTTTACCGGACAATCATCAGGATGAGAGAACGGCATGAAGACAGTCAGCAGATATCAGGACGCATGGACCCTAACGAGCAAGGAATCACATAATGGGAAAGAGCCAAGTGTCCTGCACAGAAGGGGACACGCCTCCCGGGATGGACGCTGTTCTGAACTTCATCCTGGGACAAGAGGAATTTGTACAGGAGACACCACCTCAGTCCTGACCACTGAACAGCCAAGGGAGCCGTGGACAGGGCGACCCTGAGGAGTCTGAGTGGAGCACAGAGACACCCTGAGGTGTTGGGGAGACCACAAGAGGAAACACATGTCCTGGCCCTAAGGACAGATCAGTTGGGAGGCAGGAGCTGTGTCCGAAGGGCTCTGGTCACCATGTCACACAATGGTGTGTTTGTGCCTGTGCACCAGGAGGCGCTCTGTCCTATTCATGAAGGTCTGGGGGGGATCAGAGCTGTGACCATCCAGCCACCTGGCACTGCCTGGCACCCTCTGCTCAGGACTCAGTGCTGTTAACTTCTCACCCCTCAGGCCCCACCTAGCCCCACCCTTGCCCACGCCCTAAATCCCTCAGGCAAAGGGGCCTGACCCAGGTCCCAGTGAAGGACCAGAAATCCGGGGGTCTCATTTGCATGAGTGGACCCTCCCTCTGTCAGAGCTTGAAGAGGGGAGGGAGAGACTTGGGGGAAACTCTGCTTCAGCTGTGGGGACACAGAG
>NW_011889382.1:99681-102174 GCF_000151845.1 Pteropus vampyrus
TCTTACAGGAAAGCACGTTCTCTTTTCTGTTTGGAAAATCTGGGGTCTGAAACCCACACCAGAAAACCTGTCTGCTACATCTGTCCACACTGTGTGATTTTCTTAATTGACCTGAAGTTCCTGGATGTGGGGCAGGTGGACCTAGGGACAGAGTCCATGAGAGGTATTTTGGAGCCGGGGCTGTCATAACACAAAACACAGACGGGAACCTTAACTAACAGAAACGTATGTTCCCCCAGTTCTGGATTCTGGGAGTCCAAGGCAGAGGTGTGGGCAGGTGGGTCTCTCCCGAGGCCTCGCTCCTTGGCCGGCAGACGGCTGCATTCTCCCCGAGTCCTCACACGGCCTTCTCTCTGTGTGCGCTCACCCCTGGTTTCTCCTCCTCTTCTCATATAGACACTGGCCCTTCTGATTGGGCACCACCCGCATGAGCTCCTTTACCTTAGTTACTTCCTCAAGGCCTGGTCTTCAGAGCCTGTCACCTGCGAGGTGACAGTTTCTACATGAGATTTGGAGGGAACACAGTTCAGTCCACATCTCGGGGTCAGGACAGGGCCAGGAACACAGACTCAGCTGTGTCTGACTCAGGAGAGTCTCTTTGCAGATGATGTGCATCCACACCATGTACTGAACACCTACTATGTGCCTCGTTTGGGTCTAGGAGCTTGGGATACAGGGCGGACAAGACAGGAGGCTCCCTGTGCTCAGGGAGCAGACACTGCCTGGGAAAAGAAACGGGACAAATGAGCCAAAATATTGTGTCCTCAGGCTGATTCCCCACCTGGGGACAAAATGCCTCTGTGGTCCCAGGCATCACATGCACACAACAAACCCCTCGGAAAGATAGAGGCTTGTCCCCTGACACATTTGGCCGGAACCCCGGTCTTTAGGATGGCTGGACCCAATCACTCACGCATCTCCTTGACACCATCATGGTGACCAGGGAGGAGATTGTCTGATTGTTTAGGTTACACTGCCCCTGTCTGGTTGGAACTGTGGTCATTCACAGACTAACCATAGGGCTGGGAGTTTTGTGGTCCAAAGAGAATTTAAAACATGATGGAACTTTGAGCAAATACATCCCCACCACACACATCACACTTCTCCTCCCCTCATCATTTGAGACACTGTGGACACTGTGATCTGGGCAGGGACACAGGCTAGGCTGTCCCTGTCTCATAGAGCTGCAGCTCGCTCGCTGACCATTCTGATATTCCTGCAATAGATCAATTCCAGGCCAAGACACACCCAGTAGCATCCACGGGGTATCGATCTGAAATTCAGGTAGTCCCAGGAGAGGCAGAAAGACGCTTTCAATTTCCAGAGGTAAAAGGAAGTTAGAGAAGGTTCAAGAATCCTCATTGGTGGCCACTTCCACGCCACCCCTGAGACCTTCTCCACCGGTCACTCTGTCAAATGATGACCAGACTCAGAGGCCAGCACTCGAAACTCTGCGCTGTCCACACCCTTCATCTGAGGGTGACTTTTCCCCCAAAACCGAGAACCTGCCTCCGCGGTCACCTCTGGGTCATGTCTGAGAGTCTCCACCTCGCAGGGTCATGGTCACAGGAGCAAGATGAGACTCAGCCTGCTTCTGATTCTTCTGTGACTCTGCCTCTGCAGGACATGAAGTCAGTTCCAAGAAACCGATAGAACTTCCTTGATTTCCCCCACTTTGGAATGTCCTTGTCACTGTCCTGCAATATTGTGTGTGTGTGTCCATAATATCATGCTATGTCCTCAGGCCAAGGGTCATTTACCGTCCCAGATTGCACCCTATCCCTTCCAGTTTCATCTTCTGTCAACCCATCAGTTTCAACCCCAAAGAACCATCTTCAGCCCATTGACACACGTGTGTGTGTGTGTGTGTGTGTGTGCGCGCGCGCGCGCGCATGCGCACGTGCCGGGGTAAATTTCTAGAAAAATACAGGGTGTGTACAGAAAAGATTTAGTTGTCTTGGGAATCAGTGCAGGACCCAAGAAAATTAATCACTGCGCTTAAGGACAGCCCTGGGTCACAATATATAAGTAGATTAGATTAAAAAATCCACTTAGATCAGCTACTCATCTCCAGAGTGTCAGAGAAAAATTTTGAAACGTTATACACATGGCTCTCATACGAATAAAGCGTGAACATGTGTCCTATGTTTTGTTCAGCTAATGTTTATTGAAGAGAACACTGAGATGGTAAAGAATATACAAGAATTGTTTTTGTTTTTTTTTTTAAAAAGGTAATTTTATTCCACGAAGGAATGGACAGTGATGCAAATTGTGTTTCCTGGAGATAAAATGATTAATGTTTTAAGGAGGAACAAAATTATAAATTTTGGATATATCTTCTCCTGTGATTAAAAAAAGAAAAAACTGCAAATTATGATAATTTCACTTCTTGACACATTCAGAGAAGGAGGTCTAGACTGTGGACTTTCTCCATCTCACTCTTCCCCTCCGACCTTTGCTGAGGGGTCTCTGCTGTCCCTCTGTCACCTTCCA
>NW_011889382.1:102508-104429 GCF_000151845.1 Pteropus vampyrus
ACTGCACAAAAAGCAGCTTCATGGAGAAGCACAGTACGGCCCAGCAACAGCACATCCAGGGAGGAGCCCCAGAGACGTGATACCTTGAGTTCTGTCTTAGAGCCACGCAAAAAAATTTGCTGGGAAGAAATTGATTTTGAGGGGCCCTTTGATCCTGTCCTAAGAAGAGGCCGTTCATTAGGACCAGAAGTGAGTGATCCTGGCACAGTGCTCCAGACCCCAGAGGAATGGAGTCTCCGTCCTCCCTCCCTCTCCTCCTGTGGGATCTTCACACTCTGGTCCCTTCCTGCATCTATCTTCACATCAGGGTTGACTCTCCTGCTAAAGTGGTCACCAACCTCTGAGGATCTAAAGACTTTCCAAGGGTCTGAGGCTTTGAGGAAGGATGAACTATATTTCACAGCATGTTCTCAGCCTGGTCATCTCTCCACAGGTGGAACCTTTCGCCTGATGGCACAGATTTCTTCTGTATAATCAATGGAAGGGTCAATAGGAGGCTGATGCCAAAACCCAGCTCAGGATCTGACCACAAGGAACCCATGTAATTCAATCTCAGGTCTTTGTCAAGAACTCAAAGCGATGATTACTTTTCCATGTCTGCACTCCACCCATGCCTGGTGGTCCTCTTCTTGTCCCCCTGAGTCCAAAATTTCCCTTAGAATTGTTGGATTGAGTGACAAGGAAAGCAGAAGGTGAGCATCAATAACCTAGGAGCCCCCTGTGGACCCCTGTCCAGCCCATGCATGTTCCTCCCTGCTGCTGGCCAGGCTTTGCTGCTCATTCCCTGAGCCACGAAATGTCCGGAAAGGCAGAGTCTCTCTCTTGAGATCGCCCTCTGAGGGGATCCTGACCCCCAGGACCCGGGAGACACCCCCCATTAAGGGCGCGACTGTCAGACCCTCAGCGGCTCACTCTCCCCACTTCAACCCGGGACTTCTCGTGTATTTCCAACCTCTCCGGTTCTCTGTCTGGGATGAGATTTAGTAGCTGTCAGTATTTTAGACCTAATCCTTATCAATCCCACCTCCATTAAATCCATAGATTTCTTAACAAATGGACATGAGCAGGCCCGAGGCAGACTGGGACACATCCTGAGGGTTTCCTAGGCCAGAAATGGTGGAAGAACCGCTATAAAGAATAGGAGTTATGTTCACAGTAATGTTCTCTCCCTCTCAATCCGCAGATGAGAAAAATTACAGACCTAGAGTAAAAGAAGCTTAAATATATCAAAATCAAAATAAAAAGTCCCCTCAAGGTCATTTTCAAGGGCACCTGAGAACCTACAGAAGTAATCGAGGAAAAAAAAACATTTTCCCTGAGGACATTTTGCTCTCATAGCAAAGACACGTGTAATGTGAGTGGGAACCTGTCAGGTGCCCTTTAAGATGACAACAAAAACAACAACAACTGCCACCAAATATTTACACCTGCAAGTGTCACCCAAGGAGAATTATGACCAGATATGAAGTAGCGGGGCTCCTCGGAAACTTTAAGCCTGGCTCTTGGTTCGAGGTCATCATGTGCTTGTAATGAACAAAGGCTAAGGCAAAAGCAAAATCAAGTATCAGCAAATTCTGAAACGTCTTGTAACAGATGCATCAGTTTATCTGTCTCAAAGTCCTTAGGGATCTGAGAGCTGAATCTCTTCGCCCCAGACTGCACACGGTGGTGCTTTTCCTTCTACTGCTTTGGGAAGCGACATGAGGAAAATGCACCTGCAGAAATCAGAAGCCCTTCCAGGAGAGCCAGGTGGAAGGCATGGGCTGAGGGCTGAGTTTGGAGACCAGCAGGGGGCGCAGGTGGACCTGTCCTGAGAGCTCAGGGTCTGGGCCAGGCAGGCTGGGAGAATGCTCCACTGGCTCTTGCACACTTGAGCAGGCAGTGTCCCCGCTGAAGTGTGACTTTCCTACACCTGGGCCAC
>NW_011889382.1:107212-108297 GCF_000151845.1 Pteropus vampyrus
AGATTCAGAAGATGACAGCATGAACCTTCAGATTAACAATTAAAGACAAATGAAAGCCCAGAGTGGTAATCAGGAGGAGAGGACACGTTTTCTCTGACATCGTTAAATTCTAGTGGCCAGAGAGACATCCCACGTCAGTATGTGTGCAATGGGGGTGGGGATCTCACAGGAGTCCCTCACAACGACGACAATGACAACAGCAACAACAGCAAAACAAGGCGGCCTGTAAGGTAATTCATGGAGAATTATTGTCAGTATGATCCGGCAGGGTACCCAGTAGAATTTTCCACTCAAACATGATTTAAGATGGTCCTATTTTCCGATGGCCCCAGAGTCATGGCAGAAGCATAACAAACTGTCAGGTCATTCAGACACACCTGGCAACAAAAGAACTGTGATCGCATCCTACATGTAGCAGCCTGGAGGCCATTCATTGTGTAGAGACAATTAATGTCTCAGTCCCCAACACCATGGAGGGACTTACTCATTCTCCTGCTGTGGATGGTGGCATCACAGAGATCCACGTGCAAAATCAGATGGCCCTTCCGGGTGCTGGGTGTGGTCGGGTTGGTCTGGTCTGAGAGGAGAAGCTTCACGGACAGACCCACATGGAAAATGCTCCAGTCTCTCCCGGAGACTTGGACAATCAGTATCCTTGCCGAAGTGTCGAGTTTACACATCCCTGTTTGTTTGTTTATTTATCCAAATCCATGACCTCACACTCATTTCAGTGAACATAATTTAGAACATATAGCCCTGTCCTCTCATTTTAGGCCACCGAATCCTGTTCGTGGCAGCAGCACATGATCTAATTGTCTCACACCCAGTAGACAGTCCCCAATGTCAGAGGCAGCTGTCCTGGGAAGTATCCATGACCAGTCAGGACAGAACCAGGGACAGAGTCCAGCTGTGTCTCACTCAGGAGAGCTGACTATTCAGGGGCCCACCTGTCTACACCATTTATTGAGCACTTACTATGTGTTGGGCTCAGGTCGGGGCTGGGAACCTAGATGATGTGACAAGAAAGATACAGAATCTGATTAAGTCTCCGAAGTCCAGCTGCTGCAGAGGATGAATGAGGGGGA
>NW_011889382.1:108347-108817 GCF_000151845.1 Pteropus vampyrus
CAAGGGAAGGGGGCGAAGTTGGTCCATGGATGAGACACTCTTAAGGTGACACCACTGGTGACCATGAGGAATCCCGCGAGTGGATCTCCTGAGCCACAGGCACAAACCGTGTCCCCCTGTCCCCTCAGATCCCACTGGAGCTTTCCAACAATCCAGGATGTGGGTGACCTCTGGGACAACAGGAGCAGGAACTTCCCACGTTTGTCACTCCCACTGTGAGGCTTCTGATAATCTCAGATACGAGGTCACCTTCCCCTGCACAGGGGTCAGCAGACATATTGAGAGTCACCGCGGCAATGGTCCCACAGGCTCCCAGGCAGAGCCTTCACCTAGGACAGCAGCGAGGGACCTTCCAGGGGTCTGAGTCTGATTCTCCTGACCCAGGTTTGTTACCAGAACCTCACTGACCACTCTGGGCTCCAGCCTGAGGACGAGGCTGAGGATCACGGTTACAGAGTTAAGCATGACCC
>NW_011889382.1:110975-111449 GCF_000151845.1 Pteropus vampyrus
TCCACGGGGACGGTCACTGCTCTGTATTGTCCTGATCCATGAGGAGTTTGTATAAGACACACCACCTCTGTCCTGACCACCGAACAGCCAAGGAATCTGTGCTCAGAACCACCCTGAAGACTGTGTAGAGCATAGAGAC
The DNA here is from genome assembly GCF_000151845.1 of Pteropus vampyrus. Lineage (NCBI taxonomy): Eukaryota > Metazoa > Chordata > Mammalia > Chiroptera > Pteropodidae > Pteropus > Pteropus vampyrus. The sequence goes on from NW_011889382.1 coordinate 111,115, forward strand.
TGCCCTCAGGTGATGGGAGGCCACTTAAGGGGATACATGGCCTGGCCCTTAGTCAGGGAGAGGTGGACAGAGCCTTAGAGAGCAGGACCTGTTTCTGATGGACTCTAGTCACCATGTCACAGAGTGATGCATCTCAGACTGGGCACCAGGGGGCTCTCAGTGACTGTTTCTGTGGAGTCTGGGGGACCGCAGCTGAGACAAACCACCTGGCACTGCCTAGAGCCCCCTATTCAGGGGTCGCAGCTGTGACAACCTCACCCCACAGGCCCCACACAGCCCTGCTCCTGCCTACCCCTTACACCGTCAGTGAGAAGGGTCTGAACAAGGGCCCAGTG
>NW_011889382.1:111499-112044 GCF_000151845.1 Pteropus vampyrus
GCCCTGCTCCTGCCTACCCCTTACACCGTCAGTGAGAAGGGTCTGAACAAGGGCCCAGTGAGGGATCAGAAAGCTGGGGGTCTCATTTGCATGAGTGGTCCTCCCTCTGTCAAAGCTTGAAAAAGGGAGAGAGAGACTTAGGGGAAGCTCTGCTTCAGCCGTGGGGTCAAATAGGGCAGGACATGGTGATCATGGCCTGGTCCCCTCTCCTCCTCATCCTCCTCGCTCACTGCACAGTTGACTGGATAAGGGGACAGGGGGCACCAGGGAGTTACAAGGAGACATTGACAGAGTGAGGGCCAAGCCGAGACTTGCTCCGTACAGAAGTGCCGGCGGTATCCATTCTTCCCTGTTGAGTGTGCCCCCCACTCCAGTGCACAGAAACAGCGCCGCCATAGCGGAGACATCATCAAACTGGTTAATAGAGGTCGCTTCTCTCAGAGGATTCCCTGAATTCCCGCCTCCCCTAACTCACGACTCCACCCAAGCCACATCCTGGTGTATCCTCAGTGAGTCAGCTGCTCCTTGCTGAGCAGTGCCTAGAC
>NW_011889382.1:112644-113305 GCF_000151845.1 Pteropus vampyrus
GCCCTGCTCCTGCCTACCCCTTACACCGTCAGTGAGAAGGGTCTGAACAAGGGCCCAGTGAGGGATCAGAAAGCTGGGGGTCTCATTTGCATGAGGGGACCCTCCCTCTGTCAAAGCTTGAAAAAGGGAGAGAGAGACTTAGGGGAAGCTCTGCTTCAGCCGTGGGGTCAAATAGGGCAGGACACGGTGATCATGGCCTGGTCCCCTCTCCTCCTCATCCTCCTCGCTCACTGCACAGTTGACCGGATAAGGGGACAGGGGGCACCAGGGAGTTACAAGGAGACATTGACAGAATGAGGGCCAAGCCGAGACTTGCTCCGTACAGGAGTGCCGGCGGTATCCATTCTTCCCTGTTGGGTGTGCCCCCCACTCCAGTGCACAGAAACAGCGCTGCCATAGTGGAGACATCATCAAACTGGTTAATAGAGGTCGCTTCTCTCAGAGGATTCCCTGAATTCCCGCCTCCCCTAACTCACGACTCCACCCAAGCTACATCCTGGTGTATCCTCAGTGAGTCAGCTGCTCCTTGCTGAGCAGTGCCTAGACTCATACTGGTGTCTTAATAAGTGACCCCAGAGGAGCAGAGCCTTGGGCTAAATTTGGCCTGCAGCTGAACTCCTCTCAGGACTGTGCCACTGGACAGACACCTGCTTCACAAATT
>NW_011889383.1:0-2417 GCF_000151845.1 Pteropus vampyrus
CAGAGAATCCACACTGGTGAGAAACCGTACAGGTGCGCGCAGTGTGGGAGGACCTTCAACCAAATTGCCCCACTGATCCAGCATCAGAGAACTCACACGGGCGAGAAGCCCTACGAGTGTAGTGACTGTGGGAAGTCCTTTAGTTTTAGATCCTCCTTCAGCCAACACGAGCGGACTCACACGGGCGAGAAGCCATATGAGTGCAGTGAATGTGGGAAGGCCTTCCGGCAGAGCATCCACCTCACCCAGCACCTGCGCATCCACACCGGGGAGAAGCCCTATCAGTGTGGAGAGTGCGGGAAGGCGTTCAGCCACAGCTCATCCTTGACGAAGCACCAGCGAATCCACACAGGGGAAAAGCCCTATGAGTGTCACGAGTGTGGTAAAGCCTTCACTCAGATCACACCACTGATTCAGCATCAGAGGACGCACACGGGAGAGAAGCCCTACGAGTGTAATGAGTGTGGAAAAGCCTTCAGCCAGAGCACACTGCTAACCGAGCATCGGAGGATTCACACAGGGGAGAAGCCCTATGGGTGCAACGAGTGTGGGAAAACTTTCAGCCACAGCTCATCACTCAGCCAGCATGAGCGGACGCACACGGGAGAGAAGCCTTACGAGTGCAGTCAGTGCGGGAAAGCCTTCCGGCAGAGCACACACCTCACCCAGCATCAGAGGATCCACACGGGGGAGAAACCCTATGAGTGCAATGACTGTGGCAGAGCCTTCAGCCACAGCTCATCCCTAACCAAACACCAGCGCATCCACACCGGGGAGAAGCCCTACGAGTGTCACGAGTGTGGCAGGGCCTTCAGCCAGCTTGCTCCTCTCATTCAGCATCAGAGGATCCACACGGGGGAGAAGCCCTATGAGTGTCACGAGTGTGGCCGAGCCTTCAGCCAGAGCTCCCTTCTCATAGAACACCAGAGGATCCACACCAAGGAAAAGCCCTACGGCTGCAACGAGTGTGGGAAATGCTTCAGTCACAGCTCATCACTCAGCCAGCACGAGAGGACACACACCGGAGAAAAGCCCTATGAGTGTCCGGAGTGTGGGAAATGCTTCAGGCAGAGCACTCACCTCACTCAGCACCGGAGGATCCACACGGGAGAGAGGCCATATGAATGCAGGGACTGTGGGAAGGCCTTCACACACAGCTCCTCCCTGACCAAGCACCAGAGAACTCATACTGCGTGACGCCCTCCACACGAGCTCGGACATGGGAAGCCTTAAGCCATAGTTCATCTGTTACGAGACTTGACCCAATAATACTCATGAGCAAGAACACACACGTATTTGTACACAACCGTCACACACAGTACACTCTTCAGATCATCCAAACAGTAGGGAAATGTGGAAGTGATCCATGTTGAGGGTCCACAGCCTTGAGTGCTCACTAACATTACAGAACCCAAAAAGGAAGTGGGAAAACGAGTGCATTTGGACTTAGTATCTGTCCAAAGATCCACCAGATTCCCAAACAGGTTTTCAAAGTAGGAAGAAAAACAAAAAATGCCTTTCATTTATGTGACCCAAGTGCAATCCCAGTTTATCATTATTACACATCTTGGGGGTTGTTGGGGTTATGAATGGTATTCATTGACTCTTGATATTCCCTAAACAGAATATTGCACAGTGGTCTAGACATGAGTGACATCTTTATGGAATCACTATGCTTACTCAGATGTCTCATTACAAAATTTTCTGATATGTATGTAAATCTTTTGTTCAAGGTTTATATGGCAACTGGTCTCAAGATATGAATCACCTATGACGAAGTATCAGTGCGTTATTAACATTTTAAATTTGTATATTATTTTGTAGTAAATTAATCTTCATATGCCATAGATTTGAAAAGTTTTATATAGGAAGACTGGAAATGTAACTTTCATGTAGCCCTGTAGATTGAGATGGGTTTTGCTCTTCTGTTCTTGTTCTAAATTTTTTTACAGGACTTGGGCACGAGAAACACATATTGCCATTTCACAAAAAATAGATTTTTTTCCTGTAAGCCACCACCTCACAAACAGTAGCAATTTCATGTTGGAACCTTACATTTTGGAATATTTATCCCTTGAAAGATGTACACATTAATCCCCTGAACCATTTTTTTTCATTAATTCTTCATACTGGTATTAATTAAGCATTTGATTTTATATAATTTAACCTGAAGATTTCTAGTGTTTCCCTGAACCCTAAATCCAGTAAGAGCAGTCTCTCTGGCATCCAGAACCCTAAAATGGTGACTCGCCACCCTTGACTACTGCCACACAGTAACAGTAACTCATACGCTCTGGGAGAGGATGTTTTTTCATACAAATACAATTGGGTCAGTCTTGCCTCATAATCCTCCGGTGGTTCCTACCGCCCTTCAAGACCTACAGTATGAAGGTCCTGCTCTGTGCTCACAACGTGCC
>NW_011889383.1:2467-12644 GCF_000151845.1 Pteropus vampyrus
AATCACTATGCTTACTCAGATGTCTCATTACAAAATTTTCTGATATGTATGTAAATCTTTTGTTCAAGGTTTATATGGCAACTGGTCTCAAGATATGAATCACCTATGACGAAGTATCAGTGCGTTATTAACATTTTAAATTTGTATATTATTTTGTAGTAAATTAATCTTCATATGCCATAGATTTGAAAAGTTTTATATAGGAAGACTGGAAATGTAACTTTCATGTAGCCCTGTAGATTGAGATGGGTTTTGCTCTTCTGTTCTTGTTCTAAATTTTTTTACAGGACTTGGGCACGAGAAACACATATTGCCATTTCACAAAAAATAGATTTTTTTCCTGTAAGCCACCACCTCACAAACAGTAGCAATTTCATGTTGGAACCTTACATTTTGGAATATTTATCCCTTGAAAGATGTACACATTAATCCCCTGAACCATTTTTTTTCATTAATTCTTCATACTGGTATTAATTAAGCATTTGATTTTATATAATTTAACCTGAAGATTTCTAGTGTTTCCCTGAACCCTAAATCCAGTAAGAGCAGTCTCTCTGGCATCCAGAACCCTAAAATGGTGACTCGCCACCCTTGACTACTGCCACACAGTAACAGTAACTCATACGCTCTGGGAGAGGATGTTTTTTCATACAAATACAATTGGGTCAGTCTTGCCTCATAATCCTCCGGTGGTTCCTACCGCCCTTCAAGACCTACAGTATGAAGGTCCTGCTCTGTGCTCACAACGTGCCACCCTTCTCAGGACCTAGAGAACGGACTTTCTGATTCCTTCAGGGACCACTCCTGCCACCTGCCAGCCGGTTCATGCGCATATATCCTCCCATCTCTGACCCATGTACCTTTCCTGAGGAAACCCTATCCAGAGACTTTGCAGTATACACGGCCAGCATTAAATTTCCGCTTCCTGGTTTCAGGGCTAGCACTCTCAGAAGACTGAACATAAGGGGCACTCTCTCTAAACTCCCTGTGGAATTGGGGTCCTTCCCTTACGACCTCATTTAAGGTATTTGCCGCCATAAAGGCCCTTTCTCCACACATAGTCCCATTGGGACTAGGGTTTCAACCTATGGATTTGTGGGCGGGGGAACCCAACACAGTCTATAACTGAGGCTATTTGAGCGTTTCTTCCCATGCAACTCTACTCCCGTCTAGCCAGGTTTCCACGTGTGATTTCCCTTTCTCTGTCCCCGTGAACCCCACCCGTTCTGTCAGCCCACCTGGGTCTCCTTGCCCTCCAGATTTTATACCTCGGGTCCTTGCACAGTACCCCATGATCTGTGGACAGAGCCCCATGGACTCCCCTGGGGATACTAGGGCCACCTCCTGCTTCCCTGTTGCTGCATTTCTCTTAGTGGTCTGTGTCTCTGCATGTCTGAATGGGAGTTGAGACCCTTAACACAGACCCCCTGCCACTAATGCTTGTGCCTGCTCAGCTTCCCCGAGACTCACAAGTGCGAATGTCTGGCTATACTTTTTCTCTGTTCAACAAGTCCACTTGTGAGCTTTTCTATGTTTGGGGCACGCTGGTGGTTAGGGGAACAGCAACGAAATCCTGAAATCTGTTCAGTAGTTTTTTTGCTGGGTGGGGTGGGGGTAGTGTTTTGAGAAAAGCAATCCTGAAACTATTTTAGTGGTATTTCGGAATTCAGCAAATGAAAATGTTGACTGAGTGGTGCTAGGGTTCTCACTATTGAGCCAGACTACATTTCCAAGAAAGTGCGTGAGTGGGACCAGCTTGTGCTGGAGACATGAAATTTCTGCTGTTGTCCAGGCTCCCCAGCCAGACCTCGGTTGCAATGAGCCAGTTTAAACTCACTACAATTCCCAGAGCCTGCCATTCATTGGTCACCCCACTTGTGGAAGGGTGCAGTCGGCAGTTACCTAGAGTCTAGGAACCCTGAGGATGAGAATTGGGCGAGTTATAGGGTATCATGGTTATGCAAACCTTCTCCAGAGAGTGCACTGTGACACCTAGAACCTCATACTATTCCCAGAGCCTCCGCGGTTCGGATGCCCCTCCCTAAGGAGAAACTCAGTAATGGGCTCCAGTAAAATCGGCCTTACCTGGGAGCTAGGACTTTCTCTCGGAGTGGTATCCAAGCGACGCAGCCTGGCGTAGGCCATACTGAGACCCCTTTAAGTTACCATAATTAACAATGGCTCCTATTGGGCAGGCCTCCGGACCTCTGGAATGTCGCAGTCAGCGCCTCGGCAGAGTCTGGGAAACCTGGGGATGATAATTCAGGGATTATAAGGGAACCTTAGTTATATCCTTGTCCACAAGTGGCGGACTGGGACACCTCGGACCTCGTGCTCATCCCAGAAAGCTTGCATTAGGATTGCCCCTTCTCAAGACAAAACATAGTTCGTGGCTCCAGAAAACGGTGTCCGGTGGGAGCAAGGACTTCTGAGAGTGGTAGTCCAGGCTCCACGGCCTGGTGTAGTCCGCACTAAGAGCTTTAAAGCACTATAATTATCAGAGGCCACTGTTAGAAGTTGGTCAACCCCACGGCCAGAAAGGCACCGTCGACGTTTACGCAGACTCTTGGAACACTGGTTTTGAGAACTCTGGGAATTAAAGGGAATCATAGTTACACTAACCTGTCCACCAGGTGGCAGACCGAACACAGAAACTCGTACTACTACTCCCAGAAGAATACGCGGTATAGGTGCCCCTCACTTGGGAGAGACGATGTGGGCGTCACCTTGGAGCAAGTACTCTGGGAGGAGTAGTCCAGGTTCCCCTAGGCCGCACTGAGGCAGCTTTTACTCACTGTCATTCTTAGAGCCTCCGTATGGTCTGGCGACCCAATCTCCGAAAGGGAGCGGTCAGTGGCTCTACAGAGTTCAGGAAGCATGGGTTGGAGAATTCTGGGGGTTCTAGAGAATCGTGTTTTCAAAGGTCTTGTGCACCAGGTGGCACTCTCAAACACAGAGGCTCAAACTACTTCTCTCAGAAGGTGCTGTGGTATGGATGGTCCACACGAAGGAGCATGACAGGCTCCAGAGGCGATGTTTCCTCCTATTCTTTCTGGGAGGTTTTTCGTTTGTTTGTTTTTGTTTTCCAATGATCCCTGGCCAGGGTTACAGTCTCAAAGAGCTACGCACTACATCTCCCAGAAAGCCATGCGGCAGTCCGGTGGTCCTTTACGGAGTGTAACCTATTCAACTCCCTATTTCAAAGATTCCACTTTTACAAATGCATCAGGTGAAATAATGTCATAATATGATTTTTATATTCGAGAAAGATATATACTTAAATGTTATGTCTATAGCTGGGGATTTCTGTTATTGAATGGGTAAAGAAATGTGACCTGAACCAAACCCGTCCATTTCTGGATCCTGGAATGGAATCCAAGAAGCAATTGAACTTTGCCTTATTTACTTTTCAGTCTCTCTCTCTCTCTCTCTTTTTTTTAATTTTTTTATTTTTTTACGCTATCTTCCTGTGTTTTATGTCTGTTCCTTGGCTACACGCGGGCGACTTCAGTAGACACCTTCATATAGCAGACATGGAGAGAATATGAGGGGAACAAAATTAACTCTTCTGGTGTCGGAACTCGAAATCCAATAACGAATAAACTGATGAGCGAGGACACATGAGTACGATACGTGCGCGCGAAATCCTGGGGGTTGAAGTTCGGCGCCTACTCGCGCAGGCACAGTCCTGGCCACGGAGCGGACCTGGTATTTGTACTCAGGTTCTACGAAGGAGTGCAACGAGGGTGATTTCGGGTGGCAAGTTCAGGGTGTGCTTAGCGAAGTCCGTAAGGGAGGACTAGGATCCCGGCCCAGCAGCCACAGTCGCTGGCGGATGAGGAAGGAACACGGAAACGCTCGGAGGAGCGCGCGCCGCACTCTGGGAGATGTAGTTTGGGGAGCCTGGGCTCCTGGTGTCGGGGAACATTTTGTGGCAGTGTAACGGTAAGTGGGGAAGGGTAGAAGCGAGGAGACTGAATCTGACAGGCAACCACGAGGTCTCGCTCTGATCCCCAGCCTTCCTGCTGCAGTTGGAAAGTCCAAGCGGCAGGGGGCCGCCCCCAGGCAACCGGAAGTGACCGCGCGGGCCTCTGAGATGTACTCCGAGGCTTGACTGCGCAGGCGCAGATCTGGCCCGGAGCGCTCCGTGCTTTGTTCCGTCATCCCGCGCGTGAGTGAGATCGGTAGTGGCAGCGGTGCGGGACACTCACCTGGGCTGGGATCTGGGGTCTTCCGTGACTCTCGGCCGTTATGTGAACCTAGCCCCGCCCGTTTCTGTGCATGGAATCCTTTTTGCTCCTTTGGCCCGGGGAGAGTCGCTTTGGAGACAGCGGGGACTGCCCGAGCGGGCGTTGCGGGGTTTAGGGGATCTCAGGATCCGAGAGGTATTGGGTCACTGGTGCGGCACTGGCTTTCGCAGAAGGGGTAGGAGCCTCCCAGTTCGGGGGCACAGCAGGAGGGACAGGTGGCCCAGCACTTCGGAGACTGGAGCCAGCCTGACCCGCATCCCTCCCGTTTTAGTGAGACGTCCGGAATTCCGAGAGTGGGGACAACCGAGGTCCCACGACGGAGTCATTTGGAGCCTCACCTTCCAGGGGGCCCTTTGGTCCCCAAAGGGTGAAATGAGGGAGACCAAAAGCATAATATATTAACAGAAAAAAAAAAAACACCTCGTTATATTAAACTATTTAGCACTGACTGCATGCGAGGCTCTTTCACTAATTCATCAAACAGGGATTTAGATATTCTGGGTGCCAGGCCCACTCCTAGGTCCAGGAGCCTCTGCATAGACCCCCAACATGGTCTCCGTCCCCTGAAACCTACAGGGGAGATGATTTTTAAAAACCTATGAACACATCACTGAAGGCGGTCACTCCCATCCTGGACACTGCAGTGAAGACGAGGCACAACAGGGCGGGGCAGAACTGAGCGCACAGTCACTCAGAGTCACGAAGGGAAGGTACAGAGACGAGGGAAAGGGATCCTACCTTGTGCCTGAGTTTCTTTGGGGGAAAATACCCCGTGACGAGCTTACAAGGCACCAGGAACAGGTAGCGGTACCTGTGTCTTAGACTGTGACGCTCACTGAAACTCGAGGCTTCCCTGCCGGCAGCAGTCACCGTCAAGTGTATACCGCTGCTGCGCGCCGCTGTCAGCCCTTTTCACACTTAAATTCTGGTCACCCTCCTTTTATGGGGAGCGGGGGACTGAGGCACACCATGCAGTTCCCAGGGACCCCAGACCTGTCTGGCTTTCTGTGATAGTCACGAATCGTCATCACCCTGGAATTCAGCTGCACTCAGCGGTGTGCCTCTTGCCACCTGGCCCCGTTTTGCCGTCTTTGGAATGAGGGGGGACAGTTTGAGGTCATTCATCGGTAGTGCCTGCAATATCCCTGGGCACACAGCAGGCGCTCAGAAAACACAAGCTGAGGTCTGCCGCTGTCAGGGTCAGGTCTGGCCTGGGTGCTGGGGTCCGCTTCTGGCATCCGGGCTCTTAAACCTGCAGTCAGGGGACCTGCCGCGTGAGGTCTGTAGTCGGCACAGGGCCCGCTCAGTCTCTCGCATCCCCTTTCGCCCAGCACTGCTGCAGAAGAGCCAGCTGTTCTGCAAGAGGCCGGAGGAGGGGATGACGGCTGGGCTACTTGATGCCGGCGTGCTGGTAAGTACACTGCCACCCGCACGTCGGGCCTCCCCAGTCCCAGCCTGGGGTCCTCCCCAAGATCATTCTGGCCTCAGAGCCTTTGCCCTCACTGTGCCCCCTGCCAGGAGCGTCCTTCAGCCCACTCGCGTCCTCCAGATCTCCGAGGACCTTGCGGCTTGCCCCACCTGCCCCTGCTCCTCCCTCCATGTGAGGAGTCAGGCATTTCTTCAGCACACGGTTTGGTTCCATCTCCTGGCTCACTGTCTTCCTCACTTGGTAGATGTGATGAAGACACACTGCTCCGGGCACCGTTGCAGGCCTCACGGGTGCAGGAGCAGGTAAGGCAAGCAGAAATCTCTTAGAGGATGGGCTTGGGGACTAGGTCCTGACTAGAACAGCACCGGAGGCCTGCCTGAGGTGGTGGCCCATAAGCAAACACCTTCAGGAGGGGAAAGAATGAGATCAAGGCCCTTAGAAAAAATGTTCCAGGCAGAGGGACCAGCATGAGTACAAGTTCTGATTGGCATGGTCTAGAAGCAGATTTTTACGCAGAGCTTCTGGATAAAACACAGTCTGACACCTTGATTTTAGCCCCATGAGACTTGAGCAGAGAACCCAGCCATGCTGTGCTGGATTCTGACCTACAAAACTAAGATAATAAATGGCTGATGTTTCAAGACAGTAACTCAGGGTTAATTTGTTTTGCATCGAAGGATGACTGATACCGGGGAGGGGAGCATCTGCTTTCAGTGTCATGATTAGAAAGATCATCTCCATCCCAAGATTCTTTTTTAAACATCATTTTCAAGGGCTTTGTCTCCTTCCTTTTCTACCTATACTTGTAAGGATATTATTTTGGCCACAAAGATGAGACAGGAATCCACCCTGACAGTTTTCCAGATGTTCCCTGTGCAGACACACTGCCACCCCGAGACACCTGCGCCACGGCAGGGTTCCTGGTGAACCCAGTACACCTTCTCTTGCCAACTACACTTTTGTTGACTCCTCGACAGCATTTCTTATACATTTGGCTGGATAGAAATTTTTCATAGCAAAATTGCTGGAAGGTAGGGTTTTGTCCTTTTATATCCTAAGACACCTCTCTTCCTCCAACAACACCTCCACCCAACAGAAAAACCGACCCCGAATCCCCAGACATGAGACGCCCCTCTCCAAGCTTGGCCTTGTCCTTGTACACCAGCTCCACCTACCAGCAGCCAGTGCCAGCCATGGCCTTGCTGAGGACACTCATGTGTGATGTTTCAGGAGCAAGTGACCTTTGAGGATGTGGTTGTGGACTTCACCCAGGAGGAGTGGGAGCAACTGACCCCTGCCCAGAGGATGCTGTACAGCGATGTGATGCTGGACACCTTTGAGCTCTTGGTCTCCATAGGTGAGGCCATGTCCAACCCCCCAGCATGAATTCTAATTTTTTTGAGTTAAAAGTTGGAGTATGTCCAGCCATTAAAGCAAATACCTCAGATATGACTTAAGCCTCAGGGACCAGACTGCGTTGGTTTAGCAAATGTCGCTTAGGATGTTTTCCATGCAAGTTAAAATTCCCACCTAAAAATGCCAGAAGCAGGACATCATGGGGTTAGAGGGACATACGAGGTCCCATAACTGCAGAATCCTACGCCAGACCTGGGTCTTGCTGCGTAGCTGTCAGGAGCCCCCATCCTCTTCACCTCCCTCTGCACCTCTTTCTGCCACCAATCACAGATGGGACCCTATAAAGGTGACAAGCGAGCTGCCAGGGTCCAGGACCAACGGAAAAGACAGGGTCTGTGTCCTGGGTGCCCATCAAAGTCCCCTGGGTTGTCTCCTTTCGGCCACCAGGCCCCATCCACACTGGTCGGCTTTGGCAGCAGACAGGAGCGAGCAGAGCGCCGACTGGCCGGCCAGGCCTGGGTCACATGTAAACCCTGAGCGGGGCGGGGTCAGGGACTGAGAGCTAGGCAGATACATTGGGTCCCCTACCACGATGACTTCGGCCTCTCAGGGTCCTCAGCGACTTGGGACCTGGAAGACTGAAGGTGGAGTGGGCAGAGGGCGGGGAAGAGTCCTGGACACGAATGCTCACTCCCCGGGTCTCCCCCTGAGCAGGACATTGGCTCCCAAAGCCAGCTGTCATCTCCCTGCTGGAGCAGGAGGCGGAGCCGTGGGCGGCGGCTGAAGGCGTTCCGGACGGTGTGTGTCCAGGTGAGGTGACAGGTGCAGGGTGGGGAGGAGCCCACTCTCCCCCAGGTGTCTCTCTCTATCTGCTCTCCGATTCCTTGGGACAAGCTGACTACTCGTTCTTAGGGAACGTTCCCCTGGCACCATCCTGCTGTGAGTGTGACCAGGCTCCTGTCTTGGCTGAATCTGCGTTAGTGTTCAGGGACGGGGCGCACAGTAACTAGCTGAATGATCAGTAATACGAGCGAGACCACTGCAGGTGACGATGAATGCTGACAAAACAGAAGCACGTGCGCGGGAGACACTCGAATGGGGGGGCAGGGTTGGCGTTGGGAGAGGAGGCCTCGCCTCTCCAAGGAGACGACGCGGGTGCGGAAGCCTGAACCGTGAGGATGGTGCAGCCGTGCGACAGTCCAGGAGAACAGAGTTCAGGCAGAGGAGGCGAGCGCAAAGGCTGAGGTGGTTGGTGCCAGGTCTTGCTGCGTGACAAACAGCCCGATCTTAGCGCCGGAAATGGGAGAATCACTTCCGACTCGTGCATCCGCGGCCCGTGGATGTGGCCTGGGCTCTTCCAGGTGCCTGGAGCTTGGCTGGTGGTTCTGCTCCTCATACCTCTTGGCCAGCTCCTGAGACCAGGAGGCAACTCTGCAGCAAGTGGCAGTCCTGTCGCTCTGGCAGGCAGATTCCCACAAGTGTCAGGTCCTGACTGTGTTTAAGCCGTGGCCGATCACCAGGGCCAGGAGGGACGGCCATTGTGCGGGAGGGGTCCCGCAGGTTCTCTCCAGCCTCTAATGATGAGCAGCCTTTACCTGGTATATTAGTCTCCTGCCGCTGCTGATTCACATTGTTACAAACACAGTGCATTGAAGCAACGCAAACGACCTTACAGTTGTAGAAGCCAGAGATCCAAAACGGGTCCCAGGCTGTCCGCAGAGCAGCGTTCCTTCCGCAGGGTCCGGGGAGAATCCATTTCCTTTCATCGTCTAGCCTCCAGAGGCCGTCACGTTCCTGGACTCATGGCGTCCATCTTCAGCGTCCGCAGCGGCCGGTCAGGCCTTCACATACCGTGTCCCCGACTCTGAGCCTCCTGCCTCTCTCTCACTTTTAAGAAGCCTGGTGGCATGGGGCCACCAGCTAAGCCAGGGTGACCTCAGGCGGTGAGCTAACGTCAAACGATCGGCAACCGTAACTCCTTGGCACGAAGGTAACAGCGTCCTCCCGGGTTCGGGGCGTAGGACCTGGATTTTTTTGGAGCCACGATTCTACCCGCCATGCCCGGCTTCACCTCTTTTGTTCCCCTTAACTTTTCACAAGATGGCAACATACATGGGAATGGACCAACTTCCCATCTCTAGGCCAGTCCAGGGCCGGGTGGGGATGGGACACGCTGAGGACATGGCTTCGCGGAGGGTCGGGGGCAGACAGAGAGGCCGTCACGCAGGACGTACCAGCACGACTGCCTGTGTGTCCTCATTCAGTGTGTCTGCTGACCCTGCTCTGGGTGAGGTACAGTGGTGACCAAAGCGGACAGAAGTCCCTGCGTGTCGGGGCTCGCAGTAGGGGAGACAGTAAAGCAGACGTGAGTGCTCTAACCCACTAGTCACTTGCACCCATGCTCCTAGCGAGAGGCATTTCAGCAGTTCGGTTAGGGAGCGGCTGTGCTGCTTCACATCTGGGCTGAGGTGAGGTGGTGCGACAGCGACAGGCTGCCAGGAAGAGACTGGGTCTGAGCAATGCGACACTTGAACGGCCCTTCCCACACGGCGGCTCCTCCGTCCCCACGCGGCGCTTGGAGGCTGCGTTAGCCTGGCCTGGCCGTCGCTCTGCTCCTTCCCAGCCTGGGCATCTGCGGTGTTTTCCTGAAGGCTCCCTGTCCCCAGCGTCGTCTTCTGCTTGAATTCTCTGTGCCCCCCGTGCCAACTCTATCCATGCCCCTCACACCCGCTCTCTCCCCTCTCTCGGTGCGTCCCCTCCCTCCCCTGTTCCTCCCCTGTTCCTCCCCTGCTTTGCAAAACCCGTCTTCAGTGGTGAGAGGCTCTCGTGCTCTGAAACTTCAAAGCTCTCAGCTTTATTCTTCCACCCAAGCACCTGCTAACAAACTTTGTGTCCTGGACCTGGGATTAAGAGACGTTTCCATTTTTGTTTCTTTCAGACTTTGAAACTGGGTCCAAAACCAAACCGTCAGCTCCAAAGCAAGACGTCCCTAAAGAACTGCCCTGCAGTGTCCTGGTAGGAAGGTTCCTGTGGGACACTCTGTGGGACTCTAAGGGGGAAGGTCCTGAGGGCCGTGTCGTGCTGGCGGCCTTCACCCCCGTGAAGACATCCGTTCAGGAGCAGCAGCTGAGGAATGGGCTTG